>NC_084996.1:38639184-38706684 GCF_963854185.1 Sardina pilchardus
GTGTGCAGGCCGTGTAGAGAGCCCAGGTGAAGTCCTCGTATGAGCTGAACATGTTTGTGTGTGTGTGTGTGTGTGTGCAGGCCGTGTAGAGAGCCCAGGTGAAGCCCTCGTATGAGCTGAGCGTCCCCCCACACCCTCTCACCCCCCCTCAGCGGCGGCAGCTGCAGGACTAAGGGATGTCACAGGCCTTCCTACTTTTGACCCTGCTCACACTCTCCTCCAGCATCCAGGTGAGTTATGGATTGCGCGCACACACACACACACACACGCCGCGCATACACACACACACACACACACACACACACACACACACACACACACACACACACACACGCACACACACACACCACACACTACACACAGGCCATCCTACTTATGGCCCTGTTGCTCACACTCTCCTTCAGCATCCAGGTGAGCTATGGATACACAACCATACACACACGCATGCGCACAAACACAGACGCACACACGCATGCACACACATACAGACACGTGTGCACACTCAAGCTTTCCTACTTCTGACACCACTCACACTCTTCTCCAGCATGCCGGTGAGCTATGGATGCACAGCATATACACGCACCATGCACACACACTCGTGCACTGCACACACACACACACACTCGTTACTGTCACATAAACATGCTCACACACATACAATGCACCAACAGGGAGGAGCAGACTTATATAAACACAGACATACACACCCTGTCACACAATGGCATGCAGACGCATATGCACCAACAGGGAGAGATATGTCAGTTAATACTCTCAGTTTTATGACAGGATTTCCTCAGCTAACATCAAAGAAGAAACATCTGTGTGTTTAGTCTGGGGTCAGGCCAAGGTTGTTGCAGAGTGCCATCATAAATTAAGCGATTAGAATTTTATTACTAATGTTATAAATCCATTTTGTCTAGGAAGAATGAACTCATGAGATGTGTTAAATGGTGGTGATTCAAAGACAAAGAATGATTGGGGTAGAATAAGTGTGAATTACTTGTTTTTGAAGAAAGGACCTCATTCTTTACAGGGATTAAACTGAGACCATGTTAGTGATGCTTACAAGAACTATCAACACAAGTACATCTTTAATGTTTTGGATTGCTTAATTTCAACCATCTGTTCATTTACTACCTATTTTGGGTGTCATGTATTGTCATAGATTATAATTATATGATTATAGATTGACATTTTATTCTGGCAAAAGTAGGTTTCGATACTTAGACATACTTTATTGCCATACAGCAATACAGTAATACAACAATACAATCTTGAATTTCCCCCTGGGGATCAATAAAGTATCTATCTATCTATCTATCTAATACAATACTGTACCTTACAGTACCTTACACAGTGCAGTGGCGACTGGAGAACACATTCAGAGCCAATGAAATGACCCTATGACAGGACTATCTGGCGGACTGGGCTTCGTCTGGTCCGCTAACTGCCCCGGCTCTGTAATGCTGTAAGCACCGCTAAATTCCCCATGTCAAGAGCCGCAAGAACACAAGAGCGTTCCCGAAGCCAACGCCGGGGGCTGATGAAAGCTAGGAGCCGTGTGTACTTCTAAACATAGCATCTTCGTGGCAATCCAACTAGAGCGTGATGCTAATCTGAGGAATGTGAAGGTTGCAGGGGCGGGGGGGCAGGGGGGCAGGGGATTGGGGGAGGATACTGTGGCACATTTAAACACAGTCAAAACAAGCGAACAGATGATGTTATGTCATGCACTTTGGCGAAGCGTTAGCTGAAGCATGAGGAGCCTTCCTGACCCATTTCATCTGAAATACACAGCAGCATATGGCAGTTCACATTTAGCTCCATGATACGATATGTAACGTTGTATAATGTCTTCTTGGGTGCGTTGTTTTGGGTTAATTTCTTTGCTGTGGAAAAAAATACTATTCCATTAACTCAGCGGTTCTCAAAGTGTGGGGCAGGCTCCACTAGTGAGGAATAGAGAGGTGGGGCGCGATGAACAGGAGGATTTGTTTTTGTTTGTTAATGCCTTTTTTTGACAAGATCATAGATTCAAAACAAAACACTCACACACAATATAGGAGTCATAAGCAGACCGACATATGAATTAAAATAGCATCTGATCCAGCAGACAAAGACAGGAAATGCAATGTAGAAACATTTTTCAACATTACCATTTTGCTGAGTTCGTGGGGTCAGGTCAGGCTTGTAAATTTAAAAAGTGGGAAACCACTGAATTAACTATCCATCCAACCAAACCAATGAGCCGTCTCATGCTCTTTGTATACTACATGGCACCAAGGAATGTGATGCTTTTGTTTCCACACAGAATTCAGATATCCCAGACGAGCCCCCATTTTCGATTTCAATTTCAATTTAATTTCACTTATAGTACGCCAAAACATTGCACGTCTCATGGCGCTTTACAGAATGTTAAACATTCAGAGAGAGCCCATGAGTAGCAGAGGCAAGGAAAAACTCGATCTGGCTGCAGGTTGTAACAAAAAGAGGATGGATACACACACAAAGGCACAATAGTGGAAGCCAAGAATTGAATCGACAACTTTCAGGCTACTGCACACTAGCCCAGCTCCTTAACCACTACACTACCACCGCCCATACCATTCGTCCCTGTACCCTTTACAGGTGTCTCCTGCTAGACAGTTGAAAATCTTACTGGAGAAATGGACCACGTATCAGGACCAGTGCATCCAGAACATCAGCAGACACCCTCCAGTCACCGGTAAGTCCTGAGTCCTACAAAGTACACCACAAAGACTCACCGTCTCACCACAAAGTTACCATAGACTCACCCTCAGTCTTAATGCAGGGGTATTCTGGAAGATGAAAGCCTGTTCTCTGATGTAAATGGCTGAGCTATCCTGTAATGCATTGTGTGAGTCATATATGTTTGAAGCAGAGATTAAAGGATACACTATTTCTCATTCCATATCATACAGACACCATACAGCTTATCATCAAAGACCAAAAAGATGCAGTATTTTAGTTGTTATGTGACAAAAGAAAAACAAATAGATAAAAGCATGGACAATTGGCAAGATAGGGACAGTAATTGAAAAGAGCATGTATACCATACATGGGCATCTCTCTCTCTCTCTCTCACACACACACACACAATCTATTTCTCTCTCTCACACACAAACACACACACACACACACACACAAACAATCTCTTTCTCTCTCTCTCTCTCACTCACACACACACACACACACACACACACACACACACACACACACACACACACACACACACACACACACACACACACACACACACACACACACACACACACACACACAATCTCTTTCCCTCTCTCTTTCTTTCTCTCTCTCTCTCTCACATACACACACACACACACAATTTCTTTCTCTTTCTCTCTCTCTCTTTTCCTCTTTCTCTGTCACCACTCTGCTCCTTCTTTTCTGTTGCGGTCAGGTGTTGTGTGCAACAGAACCTTTGACAGGTATGCCTGCTGGCCGGACGGAGTGCCCAACACCACTGTGAGTGTGGCCTGCCCCTGGTACTTGCCCTGGTACTCAGACGGTAAGTGAGAGAAGAGCCCTTGCAGAGTGGACATACTGTACGTGGTGGAGCTGAAGTTGTTGACCTCTGCAGGGTACAGTCCCACTGGACTTGATTGATGACTGAGTTCTTAACTTATCTCAGCTGAACGATTTGGGGAAAATGTTTAATTGCAGAATTCTGCAGACAGAATTTGTGATTTTAAGTTTAGCTTTACTTCAAGATTCACTATATAATGCATTACCAATTAAGTTGACATATAAATTTGAATTGCTTTATCTACTGATCCAAGGATGAAAGCAAAAATGTACGAATTACGTCCAAATAACATGGGGCATATGTGATTTGGTAGCATGCAGAGCACGTTATCTCTGAGTAATGAGCATGACTGTCTGTAAGACAAGAATGGCATTTAACAACATATGTGACCATTGGGTCAGAGTTGCTAGTTCAGCTTTTACTTGCCAGCTCTACAACAGGCTCAGACTGTATATGAGCTTACAGGCTCAGGCAGTAGATGAGCTTGTTCTGAACCAGTCTTAACCAACAGTTGACTCAGTGTTGGGACAGACTTCGGCTCTAATAGTTACCAAGTTGTAGAACAGTCCTAAGTGACCGTATTCTGGGTTAAAAAAAAAACATGTGTTGGAGAAGAGCTTCCTATTGACAAGCAGTATGTGACTTTTGTAAAGGGTGTCTCTGTGTGTCCATTTGCAGTGCGGCATGGCTTTGTGTACCGCGAGTGTGGTGCTGATGGACAGTGGTTGCCGGACAAGAACACAAGCGAGTGTGAGCAAGATGACCAGCACGGGGCCGAGAGGGTATGACATCATCCTTCAATGTGAAAACACAACATGAAATCCAAGTCCTGCCATTTTTTTGACGTGTTTTTGGCATTCAATTTTCACTTGCCCTGAGTTTATGTATCAACTTATGCTTTCTCTCTCTGTGTCTCTCTCGCTCTCTCTCTCTTTCTTTCCCTGTGTGTTTGTTGTGTGAATGTGTGTGTGTTTGTATGTATGTATGTGTGTGTGTGTGTGTGTGTGTGTTACAGCACGGGAGGATCCTCAGTATGTTCCGGGCCATGTACACCGTGGGCTACTCCTTGTCTCTGGGCGCCCTGGTGTTGGCATTGGGGATCCTCATGGCTTTCAGGTAACACTTCACCCTCTGGGACCAATGAAGCACCATGTCTTAGTGACCCTGAGTCCAATGCAGCTTATCCAGAAGAGCTGTACTGTAGTTTTTCAAGACTGAGTGGTGGTGGTCACAAGATCCTGTTTTGACTCTGCAAAGCTATCATATAGAAATGATAATATCCGTAAATGTAAATGTAGTACCTACTACACAAGTTCAGTGATGAAGAACTTTAGTCAAGCATAATTGATAATCCTTTAAGGCCCGCTCTGTTACTATAGTAATATAGCCAATTTCTCGCTTCTGCGGTCACATTTTTTCTCTACGGAGCTCTCCCGACGGCTGTGGGGTGCATATTTCACAACTGTCTCTTTGGTCTTTTCGCTGGCTCTGCCATGATGTACATCTAAAAAAATTAGCCATCACTGCTTGTTCACATGGCTAACTGGTGCTTGCAGGTGTGTGTATGTTGAATTTCCCTATAGCATTTTGTGGTTCTCGTTCTCCTTATTCAGACTTTGCCGAGACACTATTGCAGATCTTGCAAGGCTGGTTTTCAGTTAGGAGACAGTAGGGGAAGCAGGGAATTTTCACCATCACAATGATTTCTAACCTGTTTTCTTAAGTAGAAAATGTTGCATAGTTCCCCTTTAATTAGCAGATGAACAAAGCTCTTTTCTTTTCTGCTCTTTTTTCATTGGTCCCTGTGCACAGGAAGCTTCACTGCACCAGGAACAACATTCACATGAACCTTTTTGCTTCCTTCATCCTGAGAGCCATGTCCATCCTCATCAAAGACGCGTTCATCGAGAGGCCGTTCCTGCACTTCGGCCAGGACATCAACACTGATTACGACTGGCTGGTCACTAACGAGGTCAGTTGACCCTGACAAAGACCTAAACCGTAACCCTGATCCTAACACTTGCATTTTAATGTTGATCCTCACTTAGCTGTAGAGTCCTGCCATTGAATTAGAAAGAGTGGAATAATAGATCAGTTTTACTGTAGATCTCCGTAGATGGCATCATAATTGCAGTGTATTGTGGCATCTGATTGAGTGTTTACATGACTGTTCAGTTAGATTTCAGGTTGTTGATGCCAATCAAGGTGTTTATATGAGTCATTTTCATTCCAAGTGAGCCATGAATCTTATTCTAATTTGGATTACTTGTGCCCACAAGTGTGTCTTGCCGTACACCCACATTATATTTCATGTCAAACCTGGAAAAAGGATACCAAATGAGCATCACTAGGGTCTGTGCCCACCAATCGCATTGTTTGCGCTGGCAACCTCATTTTCAGAGCGCTTGAGTCAAGTGATTGTTCTGAAGTTTTGATTGGTCGATTGGTGGTCAGCGGTCTGAACGCTGCCGAAAAAAACGTTCCCGCGCTGAATCCTTTGAACACTGAACATAGGATTTGTATGGAAAATGCAAAAAAAATGTACCGCTGTCGGTGAAAAAACGCAATTGCTTGATTCAGGCCCTTAAGGTCCGTGGTTGGAAGTTCTATAAGAAGAAGAATATCATTCTGCTCTTTACTCTCTGCTTCTAAAGTGTGTTGAAGAGTGTGTAGCCAACATACAGTACATTCATGTATGTTTGTGCCATGCTCATATTTCAGACGGCGGTTGGTTGTCGGGTTGCCGTGGTGATGATGCAGTACAGCATCACGGCTAACAGCTATTGGCTCCTGGTGGAGGGGATCTACCTCCACAACCTACTGGTGGTCACGGTGCTCACTGAGAGGAACTACTTCGGTGTCTACCTGTGCATCGGCTGGGGTGAGCACTGAGCAGGATAATTAGTCTACCTGTGCATTGGCTGGGGTGAAAAGGGTAATTAGTCTACCTGTGCATTGGCTGGGATGAGCAGGATAATTAGTCTGTGCATAATTAGTCTACCTGTGCATCGGCTGGGGTGAGCATGAGAATAAGAGATGGCAGGAAATTCCCCATCCGTTTCATGTTATCGCTCAAATGAAATGTTAATCTTATTTAATGTTTATTTCAATTATTATATAATTGATATAATATTCATTTGTTTTGTTAAGACCACCTAGAGACGTGCGCTTGGCAATTCAAAGAAGTGTATGGATATATTTTTGTTAATATATTGTTATTATTATTAAAAATATTAATGTTAACATTAATAATAATAATAGTAGTAGTAGAAGTAGTAGTAGTAATATTTGTAGTAATAATATATTATGTGACCTTTGACATGCTGGTTAATCTGTGCCATGTTGCTTTTCTCTGTTCCCGACAGGCATCCCTCTGATCTTCGTGTTTCCGTGGGTGATTGTGAAGTACCTGTATGAGAATGAGGAGTAAGTGTTCCTCTCTTAACTGTCTTGTCGTGCCATTGAGTCTATTGAACGGGCCATTGCAGCTGACACGGACAAATTTTATCGACCCGTGAAACATTTTTCTTGGGGCGAGTCCCCACAAGACTCTCCTCTCAGCTGTTACTGCCAAACTATCATATTCCCGGAGAAGACGTTCCGGAACCCTACGTTTATTTTTTCAGGTCACAGCACAGCGGCATTTCAGCTTCATAAAAAAGGTTTGCTGCGGTCGACCGGGCGGCACTCTGCAGTGTGACATGTTCCGGCTACCATCTTCACCTGCTCTCTTGCAGATTGGAAAATCTATGAATTGACTAGAGTGTGTGTGTATGTGTGTGTGTGTGTCTGTGTCCATGCAAGGGCCAGTTTGGTGAAGTGGCAAATTACACTCGTTGGCGTGAGACTGATCCTAAGGCCTCTTAGCAAATGATACGCCTAGTAGTGGGAGAGAGTGGAGTAGAGTTCACGCCTCCGACTGCAGCTTAGGCAGAGCTTAGTTCTCGTATGATACTCCCGATAGTGGAATAGAGTAGAGTAGACTACATGCCTCCGACTGTAGCTAAGGCAGAGTTTAGTGCTTAAATGACACTCATGGCCGTGGAATATAGTGGAGTAGAGAGTATAGCCTACACACCTCTGAATGCTGCTATGGCAGAGTGTAGTGTTCAAATGATACTCCTGATATAGAGTGGAGTAGAGCAGTGTTTCCCAACCTCTTCTCCTTGAAGGCCCCCTTGCCTGTGTTTAAAAAAGCCAGGGCCCCCTACCCAGGGCTGTACACTGCGAGCACCTCGTCGCAAATGCGAGGATATATATATTTGTGCTACTTGAAAATATGAAATGGGAGCACAGGTGCGAGTACTGAATTCAACCCTTTTATTCGCATTTTGCTCCTAAAAATCCACACCAAGTGGATCAAAGTATAGGCTAGTACAATTTTCGCGCATCTGTATACAAATTTCATAGTTGACAACTCTAACGCTCCTGGCTGGAAACTCACGCTTTCAGCATCAACCTCGCTGTCTCTCACACACGCAAGAAATGTCACTCCAAAACCATTCTTCTTTTTCTTCAATCTGTTCGTTATCAGTTGGTGACTTTGTAGCGATTAGCCTACCGTTGAAACGGCAAACCATGATAAGAATGTTGACTATATAGCCTACAATTACCGTGTTCATTTCAAATATTATTATTATCACGGTTGATAAACACAGTGTGGAAACCGTGTTATAACTATAACCGTGTTATAGCTTCACCCCAGCCTGCATTTGACATAGGCCTGGTTGACTTCTATGAGAGAAATCCGACTGATTCTGTTGTCTAAATGATGGATTTAACCGCGATTTGGTGTAGGCTACACCTGCTTTAAAAAGGCGGAACATTTTCATTGCAAATGTGCGCATCATATAGCCACTCTGCGTCTTTGTACACTCTAAAAACTACTGGGTTGAAAACGACCCAAATTGGGTTGTTTCTCACCCAGGGCCTGGGTCACTATTGGACAGCAAACGTCTTGGGTTAGAATGACCTAGCATGTTGGGTTGGTTATTTAACCCATTATATGGGTAAGAAAATCAACCCACTTATTGGGTTATTTTGACCAGGATGTTGGGTTACAGTGACCCAGAATATTCGTGTGTCTTTTTGACCCAATAATGGTTTAGATTAACTTCTTTAATTGGGTTTATCTGACCCATCAATTATGTTGAATTATGCTATGCTCATTTTTTAGATGGCAGAAAGCCTTTTTAAGAAGCAAACAAGTTAAAGAATATAATGCTGACAATTTTAAACAAATTACTCACTTAGTACTTCATCATTACTTACATAGTACATCTATCACTATGTGTTTTTGTGGTACACATTTACTGGTACAGTATAATGAGATGGAATGAACACAATCTTGAATATTCAATCTTAAATTTATTTAAAATGTATAAAAAGTTAAAAAGCAGTAAAAGCCAGTCATCATATATGAGCAATTTGATAAAAGTACAGTTGATAACAGCATTAACATTTAAACTCAACCATAAACTTGGAAACCCAGTTCAGTTTCAGGCCAGTCCTTTCAAAGTCTCTCTCTCCCAGTCACTTTCTGTCATGTGTCTGTTGCCCTGTCTTATTGAAGGTAGTCTGCAAGAGAGAAGGAAGCATACATTACAATTGACCCCTTCTATGAATATAATTAATGCAAACTTCTCAGCTTGTGTGACAAATAAAAGCAAACCCACACTAGCAGCCTACAAGTCAGGTGCGATAGTTAGAAGTAATGCAGATGTATATATACACCACAATTAGAAAGTTTAGGGGTGCACTATATTTATCTATAGATTTGTTTTATACAGAGGACATTTCAAAGTGACCATACTTCTGCACAGTAGTATGTCTATGTGATATCATACCTAATCACATCTTTGCCTCGCCTTCCTGCGTACACCACCTTTCTGACACCTACATAGATCATCCCCCATCTGGCTTGCAATAGCAGCCTCTGGCTCCAGGCTAGGACTTCTGGCACCTACAAAAAAAAAAAAAAAAAAAACAGCAATTGCCATACAATTTGTTATTGTTGATTACGATATAAAATCATAGAATAAAAAAAAAAAAAGCAAGGTAAGTCAATCAGGTAGAAATGATAATTACCTTATGGAGGCACCCTTGCGATCATCACCGTCTATATTAATTCTTGACATCAGGGCTCTGTCAATAAAAGATAAGGTTAAACAAGATGATGCGTACTGTACAACAAACTGAATTAGTAGCAAACAATGATAAATATGCCTAAATTGCAAAATTCAATACTACTTTAGGTAAGTGCAATAATCATGATTACTTTCTGGATTAATGCATTACATAGCATATATGACAAACAAAGAGCATGCTCAATACTGTAACATACCCTGTAGTCCACACCCACTACGTTGAGGTCAGCCATGGTTACCAGACATCAAGTAACAGGTAGTGCCATCAGGGTAGACCGACTTTGCCCTGGACAGTTGATAGAGCCCACTACTACAAAGTCATAACAGACACATGAAAGGAGGGGATAAACTAAACTGTTACAGACAGAAATACATGCACACATATTATAATGCTATATGCGGGTATGTGTGTCTCTATCTGGTGAGTGAACTCACTTGCAGGCTTGGAATTTCTTTTGTATGGACGTAACACACATTTGGAACATTCCAAAAATGCACACAGCGGTCTCAGGGCAGCAGTCCTCCTGCACCACCTGCAAACAGAGGGAATAGAAGGCTAACATTAATACATTGCAAAATTCACAGAACATGAAAAGACCATCACTGATGCACTACTGCACTACTGCACTCACATGCATCTTAAATAAACATATGCCTAGGTGTAAGTCATCAAACATGGCACAAATAAAGGCTATAAAATGAAGAACATGAAGCCTAACACTTCCATTAACAAACTAAAAATCCCTTTACTTGTCGGCATGATATTTCTGCTCATTGAAATTCCCCAAATGCCCCCCCATTCACATCCACTATAAGACAGATCTAATGTTCCCAAATCAGGGGGTGAAATAACTTAATATTAACCTACTTCATTCGTTTTACTGGTCCAATTTCCAGTCATAGCAACACTACATATTATGCATCAACACTATCGGTACATGTATTATGATTAAGTAACGATCCATGCCCCATGGAAGGTCGAAAGGTAAGGTTAACGTTAACAACAACTTTCGTTGCCTGTAGCTGCTAGCTGCTAACTTTAGCCTGCATTGTAACAGCCATAGCCACTGCATTGTAATGTAGGTAGCAGCTAGGCTATTCTATTGCGCCTGATGTGTGAAAACTCACACTCTACATTCATAACGACATCTCAGACTGAATTATTGCTAGATATGATATTTACTAGCAGCTACCATTCCAAGAATTCTACATAAAGGTGAAAGTAGTAACTGGAAAAGTTAACATTAACAGCTAACATCGCTAACGTTAGCGAAGTTAGCTCGCTAGCACTATCTGATAGCTATTATTTGCTAACTTGATTTCTATGATGGCTAATGGCTGTAGTAAATATTTTATTGTGAAAACAGTACATTTCTAATAAATTCCCGTTTTCAATTGGCATACAAAAGTAGGCTACTGTAATTCTTACCTTGAATATGAAGACGGCAGAGTACAGCACACAGCTTGCAGTCAGATTCATGATAGAAAAGTGACGGTTGAAGATCTGGCTGGAGTTGCACGTTCAGGCAGGGGTGGGGGATGGGCTGCTCAGTGAGTTAACCCAGTACTTGGGCTGTCAGTAGTTAAGTGACCCAGACAGTGGGTAGAATGCCTACATCTGTTGGAGATTGAGTTCTAAACCACCAACCCTGTAGCTGGGTTATGATAAATAACCCAGTATGGGCTGACATAACCCAATAAATGGTAAAACTGCCACAACCCAGTAATTGGGTGCTGAAATAACCCAGCATTTTTTAGAGTGTATGGAGGTTACATTCACATTAATTCCATTCCACTAACGTTATCAGGAGAATACCGTAACGTTTCATTTTGAGCTCGATTTGAGGTTGTCACTCATTGGATATAACAGATATAGCCTACCAAACTCCAAGACGAGTCATGGTAGAGTAAGTTAAGCACCCAGCCAATTAAACATGACCAAGGATGCCATGCCATGGTAGGCTACCTAAATCATAGAAGTTGTTACTGGACAGTGGACACTCATCTTTTCTATTACACCAGAAATATTTGTCTTTACCTTTGTTCGTTTTTTGAACATTTAAGTTATTTAATGAAAACATGATGTAGCCTATCCTTGAACTATGCTTGACTCTTTTCCTAAAACCGAATGAAACCTAATTATGTTCACGTACATCTTAAAGTGACAGGCACTCAATTAGACCTACACACCACCCTTGTAATATCATTACAGTGTAATCAATATGAAGTATTCAGTTTACTGAATATTTTAAGCTATAAGTAATTATGCAGATCCTAAAATGCTATAAATTGATAACAAAATGTATACAAATTCTGAATTCAAAATATGAAATAGAAACAAGACATGCCATTTTCTCTGTGTGTAGGGTTTGAGCAGAGACTATGATTGCCACTGCTGTGAATGATCTGTATCCTGCTTAAGGCAAGAAGGTTTTCAAGGAAATTTCATAGTGCTCCTAAATTTCTTTCTGTGCTCCTAAACTTTTTCATTTAGGAGCACCTGTGCTCCTAGTGAAAAAGCTTAGCGTACAGCCCTGCCCCTACCCGAACTTCAATCTGCCCGCATACACACACAAGACATTGTTTCATTCAACAATCAGTCAGCTAGCCCAACCTGAAGGTTGCTTACGCAAGTCAGAGGTAATAAATAGCTACTTTTAATTTGGATTATGCAGAGTTTTGATTATCCAATTGGGATTTTATACATTTAACGTGCACAAATATAACTTTGGTAACCTCACAACCTCAGCCCAGGCAGTATTGTGCGGACCCCCTGCAATCCCTGGTGGCCCCTAGTGGGGTCCATGAACCCCCTGTTGGGAACCACAGGAGTAGAGTATAGCCTCCACATCTCTGAATGCTGCTAAGGCTAAATTTAGCGCTCAACGGTTTGTTTCATCCCGCGATTGTCACCGTTTGTGACCCGTAATCTCATTTCCTGCGTGAGGCTCATCTCAGGACAGGCATACAGTATGTCCTTGCATGGCCCACTGCCTAACACCGTATCTCTGCACCTCTGTATGTGTGGCGTAGAGTCCCCGGGGCCTTTTCAAAGGCAAACACATCAACACAGTAAACACACACTAAGCATCAGAAAACAAGCAGGAGACATACAGTAAGCGCAGTAGATAAGAGAGGACAATAATGCCTACAGCAAGCATCTCGTGGCTAATATAAGTAATTTTAACAACACTATGTCTATTTTTGTACCAAGGGATTGCTTATTGGTCTTCCTCACCACACCTCATCCCCATCTTCGTCCCCAGTAGCGAGTAGTCTTTCTTGTGCGCTACTCCAAGCCAGCTAACCTTGGCTGCCTCTCCTCTTGCTCTTTTTTCTTTCTTTTTAGAGAGTTCATAACTCGACCCTGGATGACATGGCTTTTGTCTGGTCCCAGGCCCTGTGGATACACATTATAGGCTCCTTGACTGCCCGCCCACTTTGTGCTACTTTAACAAATAACAGCCCATTACCAGAGAGAGAGAGAGAGAGAGAGAGAGAGAGAGAGAGAGAGAGATGAGCTGAGCTGATAGAGGAAGGGAGGGAGGGAGAGAAAGACTGAGAGAGAGACATGGGCAGAGAGAAGAAGTGAAAGTACTGTAGGATAGAGAGAGAGAGAGGTGAGCTGATAGGGGAAGGGAGGGAGGGAGAGAGACGGGCAAAAAGAAGAAGTGGGAGTAGGATAGAGACAGGGAGAGAGAGAGAGAGAGATGAGCTGATAGGGGAAGGGAGGAAGGGAGAGAGAGACTGAGAGAGAGACATGGGCAGAGAGAAGAAGTGAGAGTAGGATAGAGACAGAGAGAGAGAGAGAGAGTCAGAGCAGGTGGAAGACCTCAAAACATTTAGAGGAGGTAGCTGTGGTTACATTGAAACTCCTGCTCTGTTTCCTATTAGGGATTGGATGGATGGGACCACATGTTAGTGGGCCCATTTGTACAAAGCACCTCACAAGTGAAGGATAATGTGAGAAAACGTCCAATCAAACACTCTCAGAAATGGAAGTACCAGTGTGTACCTAAAACGGTACAAATGCTTGTCGCTGGGGCAGTACCCTTTTGAAGTACAATAATGTACCCCTAATGCAGGTACCGTTTGGTACCCTAGCCATTTGTACCCATCAAGGTACACTTGTGTACCTGCAATGACCGAAATGTACCTGTGTATATCATTACAGCATAGCAGCCTTAAAAGGTACTAATCTGTACTTTAAGGGTACAACCCCAGTGAAAATTTAAGGTGGTATAATTGAAATGTATTCACACAACCAGTAAGTAAATTAAAATGTTTATTCTGAGAGAAAAATCACTTTGTGATATTACACACAATACTCCACATGAATACAGGTACATAAAAGTTAACACATTCATATCAAAACATCAAAGTATCTTACATTAATCAATATGCATATTAACGTAAAACATGTTGTAACTCTTTATGTAAGTGTAAATATAAAACAGTTTGATCTCCAATATTTTGCTTCCACATTGTGTTTATATGCAGAGGGAAAAAAATGATTAACTTGCACCATAGGTGATCAACATTAATAACCTTGATCTATATTATACCAATATTTGAGTTAACCACTTCACACAAAAAAACCTTGCATGCTTTTAAGTTCATGTTAATACTAACATATGAGATGAAAATGTAGTATCTGCTTACCGTCACCATTACAAATGCATTAAAATGTTACAAGAGAAAAGCTCCCAGCACTATCGCATCTTGTGCTTGTCACTTAAGGTTTTTACAAAACTAACATTGTCCTTGCAGTAACTTTGCAGTTGCTATAATCTTAGAATTCTCATGTTTGGATTCACAGTGCATACACTAATTGAGTAAAAGATACGCGTCTTGAAGTGTGATACGGTATCCGCCGTTCATTCCGACATACCAGCACTCCGACATTGACCTCCAATTGTCGTAGTGGAGGCATGTCTCCTTATGGGAAAAAGTCCCACCACTCCGACATATTTTTTTTTCATGGTCGCAGTGGCGGTATTTAACTTTTTTTTTCAAACAACATGCCATTCCGACATGAGGTAATTAATAGGCTATTCATGTTACAGTTTGGTGTTTGGTATCAATGGAAAGCTCTGTTTCTCCTCTTTCATTTGATATGCGTGTCTGTTGCCTGCGATGCCTGGTCCCGGAGTAATCCAAGCGAGAGCAGTGGCTGCGTGGAGCAATATAGACTGTAAATATGATAGGCCTATACTTTGATTTAAATTCATGATTTTATTTTATTTTCATACTTGATCGTACAGACACTGTCTAGTCTCGTTAAAGCCCCGGTTCTGCTCTTTCATGCAATATAGGTCTCATCTCGCTATGACTAATAATCGCGGAGCAATGTACAGAGAAAAATGGGTGTGTTTTTTGACGCACTTTGCGTCCGTCGGGCTCATAGGGTCCGTTAAATTGTCTTGGAAAAAAATAGGATTTGTAAATTGTCGGAATGGGGGTACTAAAATGTGTCGGATTGGCAGCATGTCTAAATAGCAGCATGTCGAAATAGAGGCATGTCTAAATGGAAGCATGTCGTAGTGGTGGCATGTCTGAGTGGCAGCATGTAACCGTGTGATACAATGAGTCACAATGACATCATTGAGTAGTATCTCAGAAAACAATGTGAAAGCCTAAGCAAATATTAGCAAGCCTATAAACATATACAATATAAACACACTCCAATCCTTCCATTTGGGTAGAATGAGGCGTGCCATTAAAAAGCCAAGAGTCTCAAAAGGCACTAAAGTTCAATATCAAAAACTGGCAGAAATCCAACAAATTCTTCAGGAGGACTTCGACTGGAACCTTACTTGATCTACAGGACGTTGACATATTTTCAAGCAGTGGTATCACCAATGACAGCACGGGTTGTACGTCTGTTGAAAGCAAAATGTAAACACAAACCTCAGAATTAGATATTTTCAACCACACAAATAAATAGCCTCAGACAGATTGTGTAAAATACACATGTATGCAACTACAGTATGTCAATCCACTCACCTGGCATAGATCATTGCTAAGTCATTGCAAGTTCCGTGGACTGTCTGACTCTCCCAAAACTTCTCCATACATCCTTTTCACCTTATATTCATAAAGCTGCCCGCTCCGCTATGCGTTTGAGAGAGAAATGGCATATGCAATACATTAATATAAATTTAAAAAAATGACACAATGAAACAGCACAAGATGACCCTAAGCAATACTTTCTCCTGGACAAACTAAACAATCTAAAAATTGTCTGTATTATTTTCATTTCTATGTGTATTTAACATCAATAAGAAAAATACTATCAATACACTAAGAAAAACGACCAAGTTGTGTTACTTACGTAGCCATTCCTTCAGTAACGGGGCAGTCACACGCTTGCGTCCGCCAACGTATGCCTCATTTTGTCACATTTCCATAAACGCGAACTGATTGGTTTGTCAGTGTTCGAAAATTTGCATACACGGAATTTCATTGGCTGGCGCTTGCGCGATCCGTCAAAAGTTGAACATTTCTCAACTTTTTAGCGGAGGCAACGTATCTCAGGCAACGCATCGGACCCACAATTCAATGCGGCATGAAATGAAGTCCAGCCAATGTAAAGTGAATGGGAAAACAACGGACGGACGTTGGCGGACGCAAGCGTGTGACTGCCCCGTAACGGGGCAGTCACACGCTTGCGTCCGCCAACGTATGCCTCATTTTGTCACATTTCCATAAACGCGAACTGATTGGTTTGTCAGTGTTCGAAAATTTGCATACACGGAATTTCATTGGCTGGCGCTTCCGCGATCCGTCAAAAGTTGAACATTTCTCAACTTTTTAGCGGAGGCAACGTATCTCAGGCAACGCATCGGACCCACAATTCAGTGCGGCATGAAATGAAGTCCAGCCAATGTAAAGTGAATGGGAAAACAACGGACGAACGTTGGCGAACGCAAGCGTGTGACTGCCCCGTAAAAGCAGAGCCATAGTTTTCTCTATCACTCTGAGTAGAGGTACTTCCACACGCCAACATTCTGCCTTGGTGGTTATCTGTGTGAGAGGGATTAACGTTAGCAGCTAGCAGAACCATAAGGTTGGTTCATAAGGTTAGGTTACTAGCGAGTGCTAATGTTAGCCTTTAAGCCAATTTGACTCAACAGTATTCACTAACTTCACATTAAAATGGGAAACAGTGATAAAACACACACAAAATACCTTTCCTTAACATCTATCATGATAGTCATGCATTACCGAAGGCGTTTGAACACCGTTTAAAAATATTCATAGCTAACATAGGCTACGTTGCTAGCGAATGCTAATGTCAGCCTATTATGCCAACAATTTGACTCAGTTAACAGTATTCAATATTTACAAACCCGAATTTCGACAAATTGCAACTATACCTTACCTCATGCATTACTGAAGGCATTTGAACACCGTTTCAAAATATCTGAATATAGCTAACATGACATGGGCTACGTAGCTAGCGAATGCTAATATGTTAGCCTTTAAGCGAACAATTCGATTCCGTTAACAGTATTCAACATTTACAAACTGAATTTCGATAAATTGCAACTACATCTTACCTCTGAATAGCGTTGCCTCCTGTTCCATAAAGATTATGCCAGCACCACAGCACGTTTCCCCACACCAAGCTCCTCTGCTGAAAACTGCTCCTCCATTACTTTGAGTGAGACGAAAAAATAACGGTTGCTCCCGAATCTCCTCCCCTATCAACTTCTGAGTGACAGTCCATGGGCTTTTTGTACCCATAGGTACAATATGGTCCCTTGGTGAAAAGGTACATTATTTATGTACCCGAAATGGTACCTATTAGTACCAATACAAGGTACAGGGTCAAAATTGTACTTGAAAGAACGAAAATGTATCCCAACAGTACCCCTATTTTTGAGAGTGAAGAGTCTCTTGAATGTGTTGACCCCCTGCATCTTGGCTCGTTTCAGGTGCTGGGAGCAGAATATAAACATGGAGTACTGGTGGATCATACGGTCGCCCATACTTCTCTCAGTGCTGGTGAGGGACAGCAGATAGCCTACAGTACTCTCCTTTCTTCTCTTCTCTTCTGTTTTCTTCTCTGCTTCTCTCCTCTTCTCCTTTCTTCTCTTCTCTTCTCTTCTCGTCTCTTCTCATTTCTTCTCTTCTCTTCTCTGCTTCTCTCCTCTCAATCCTTTCTATTTTCTTACAACCCAGATAGCAAAATGGCATTGAATCAACGTTGAAAGGATTCGTTGAATCTGCATTGAACTCCGAAGTTGTTTCGACATTGAAAGCGCTCGATGAGATTGCCGTTGAAACAACATCACCATTTCAATCATCTAAAACGTGGATTCAACGTTGATTCAACCAGATGTGATTGCCGTTGAAATTACATTGAAATTTCAATGATAATCAAACGTTGATTCAACACTGATTCAGTTCTCATTCAATGGTGCTAATATTGAAATGTGGTTGATTCAACATTGAAAACGTGTCATAAACATGCTTTACCGGCAGCTGGTTCCAAAACCTCACTGCGTAAGTTAAAGTGTCACGTTGTCCCAGTAACGCGATTTCCTGTTATAAACAAACGACCTGCAAGTGGCATTTTCTATTTCCTCACCGTGTTGTTTATTTCAAAATGAAAAATGAATTTAAAGGGGTAAAAGTCACGACCATGTCGAGGCGTGTATGTATGCTTCTGGTGTAGGCTAAATGTTCACGCTAGTATGGGGGGAAAAGTGTATAATGTAACGGCAAGCTGGGCTAATCTATGATTACATGAAGTTAGCTAATGCTAGCGTGAACGTCTCCTTTTAGTACACCAGAAGCATACATAAACGCCTCGATATGGTAATGATTTTTACCGTTTCAAATTCATTTATTTTAATTTTGAAATAAACAACACGGTGAGGCGATAGAAAATGCCACATGTAGGTCGTTTGTTAACAGGAAATCGCGTTACCGGGACAACGTGACACTCACTCATGCACTCTATGAATACGGTCAAATACAATCTGGTTGTATCGGCTGGCATAACATGTCGGTAATAAAAACAGTGCAACAAACTGCGCTTTGAACAGTAAAAAGGAATTTAAAAAAGCACAGTTCACCAAACATACCATTGCCATAATAACCATGAATTCAAGTTGACTTAACATTTGTCTCAAGTCTTACTAAGCAAAATGAATAACAAAGGTGTTTAATATGAAAACAATCATTTTATTCCTTGTTAATGACCTTCACATACAAAAAACAAAGATGGCCTGTTCAATTAATGCAAACAACTCTACTACAAGTTCAATGTGAAGGGTTTTGTCAAAAATGAGTGTTTACTCTGAAGTCAACCATCACATATTTTGCACACATTTTGCCATGACTAACTCAAAGTTATTATTAGGTACAAGAACAGCAGTGTGTTGACATCAATGTTTGGAATTATCTAAATGTACAACTGAAACTGACTGACGGAAGTCATTTGTGAAGGTCAACAATATCGACCTGTGATGCATATAGAGCAGCTTTGCCAGTTCAGATTTCTCTCTTTGTTGGGCCTATATATACAAATTGTAGGTTGTAATGAGAAAATATGATAAAATAATCATATTTCAACATGAGAGTCAAAATGTCCATCAGATACTGGAAATCAAAATCGTATAATGTACTCACTGGGTAGGATGCAAGGTATCTATGACGAGAGCATAGTAGCTGCAAAATAAAATTACCAGGATACCCTGCTTCCTCCACAAAAGTCCAAAAATGTGAACAGTCCGTTTCATGAGCTGAACAGAGTTTCTTTCCATAGCTTGCGAAGAAAAAAAGTAGGCCGTGCA
Organism: Sardina pilchardus; assembly: GCF_963854185.1. Lineage (NCBI taxonomy): Eukaryota > Metazoa > Chordata > Actinopteri > Clupeiformes > Clupeidae > Sardina > Sardina pilchardus. Next base: position 38,658,702 of record NC_084996.1, read on the forward strand.
GTATGGTGAACATCATGAATCCAACACAAGGAGGCATTCTGATTATTAAAAGGAGAGAGCACAGAAAACACACATGTCAAGTAATGAGATTTAGAGAGTTTCTAAGTCAAATAATTACTTCCATGGACAAACGGATGGGAGGAGTAAGAGCAGTAACAAAGTAAAATAAAAAGGAAAAGTACTCGGGCAGAGATGTCTTTCAAAAAAAAAAAAAAAAAAAAGGAATGAGCTAGAAAGAATAAAGTTTGATTAAGTTGTGCAACAAATGAAGGGATACTTACCACAGTTTGCAGAATACCGGAGAAGGTTGAGAACGGAGTGTAGTGAACATCAGGAAGTCAGGCTTATAGGACATCTGAACATCTGCACAAGGAAAAAGAAGAGGGAACACTTTTGGCATACATGTGGAGTTTCAAATAGAGAGAGGGAGAAAGATATCGCTGTGGCAGACCTAGGATGATGAGGTGAGGTGATATGTAGAAGTTATATAACAAAAAGATAGAAACAAGAATTTGGGGATACTTACCACAGTTTGCAAAAGACTGGAGAAGATTGAGAACAGAGTGTAGTGGACATCAGGAAGTCAGGCTTATGGGAATGCAAAGGCTTGGTGCCTTTGTTGAGAGCCAGGACATCTGCATAAGGAGAAAGAAGAGGGGACACTTTAGGCATATATTTGGAGTTTCAAATGGAGAGATGGAGAGGAGGGGGGGGGATAGCTGTGGCATACCTAGGATGATGAAGTGAGCTAAAGCTATGCAACAAAAAGATAGAAACAATAATTTGGGGATACAGTGGTGACAGAAGACCACTGTTAATGAGACCGGTCATGAGACATGACATTATATGGATATTTAAGACGACCACAATCTACCAAAATGAGAATTGTTAGGTTTGAGCAGCAAAACCCATACGGAAAAGATATAGAAAAACTTATATGCCAGCAATGTGTTTTATATACAAAACGTTTATGATTTACTCTTAATCTATCAGGTTTTTATATGCCAGTGAAACCATTATAAGATCCTTGCTAAATCTGTGTAACCTGAAACATATAAAACATTGTAACCTGTAAGGACTGTATGACGTTGTATGAGGAAAACGAGAAAGGGGCCACTTTCAAGAGTAAATCATACAAGTTTTGTATATAAAACACATTGCTGGCATATAAGTTTTTTCTATATTTTCCATGAGAAGAGCTGACTGACGAGCCCACCACGACCCACTAGGATTGCATTGCTTGCAGTGAAAAATGATTGCCTAAGTTTTAGAAGTTTGGGCAGCAAAAGCGCTGGCTGACGAGTAAATGGTTTGAAATTGTTTGAAAGGCAATATTTGATGATGGTTTTCTGATTAGTCAGTGAAACAGTGGGTCACATCTACGACCAGAGTCGCCAACGCATATGCAGATCATTCTTTTACGTGTGTCGGTAATATTCATAGCTCTCTCGCTACCGAGCTCAGCGGACCAACGGTCCCAGGTGTCGAGAGCTTCCTTCGGTAGCAGCTAGCAGCTAGCAGCTAAAGCTGGGTCACGGCAAGGGCTGGAGCTCTGCAAGCTAAGAAGCTAACGGTTAGCAGTTAGTTCTGGTGCTCCAATCTTCAAAATGGATGTAGCTGCTACCTGCTAATGGTAACCAACCAACCAACACTAGACTAACCATCCACGTATCGATAACAATTTAACCGTGAATCAATATCAACCTTTCCAACTTCAAGTCTAAAAACGAATATTAACATAATAGCTAATCTAACTCACTAGCATAGCAGCTAATGATGTTAGCACTAACGAACAACAAATTCAGTTCTTTCACCAACACGGTCGAACTACATCTTGTAATAACCCATTTAACAACTTTTTCTAGTTTAGTTTCTCAATAGTGACCGATAAAAAATGAGAAATGTCGAACTTACCTTGACAAATGTTAAGCTGATACTTCTATTTCTTCTTCTCTAACGTTTGCAGTGCAGCGAGAGGATCCAGCTCCTCCGGGAGAAAATTCAAATAAAATGCTGCTTGCTGATTGGATGGTTGATTAAAGCGCGTACCAAAGCTCTATTCTAGAATCTTTGGCCCATACCTTCGGAACATTGACATTGAAACAATGTTGATGAAATGCTTAACTTTTAATCATGGGAAACCCAACCTTTAAGCAATGTTGATTCTACGCCAGTTTTTCAACGTTGAAATTATGATTACACTTAAACATTGAATTGATGTTGACTTTTTAAATTCAACCAAACATCAACCAATCTGACCAATTTTCAACTTTAAATCAATGAAGTTTGCTATCTGGGAAGCCTTTTAATGGCTCCCCCCCTTTTACTTTCTTTTTCTCTCACTCTCAAATATCTCTCTCTCTCTCTCTCTCTTTCCCTCCTTCTCAATGTAAACCCTTGTAGGGGTTGTGCAAAGTGTTACAGTAACTGCAAGTGAATGTTGTGTTTATAATGTGTTTAAAGCTGAATTGTCATGGTTGAGAATGCCCAGAGATCTGCTCCAGTACTTACCCTCGACCTCTATACATTGAGCTGTGTCCTGTTTCACTCCGTCACACTTACTTAGCTGGTGGTTGCCCCTCACATTAGCATCCAATACAATATTAAAAAGACCTCCATAATGGATGTGCCTGTGGAAAGTGGGTTGTGAGCACACTAAATGAAGATCACTGTATGACTGTGTTCCCATTTGCATACTTCTGTACTTACAACACCTAATAGGAGTGTACAAGTGCGATATTAGCCTTTGTAGGAACAGAAGTGAATTGGAACACAGGTCATGTCTTCCATTTCCACTTGGAGTTGAGGTTAAGGTGATTCTTGTTTGGAGTAGTGCAGAGAGCGCACAGACACAGCTGGGTCGAGGAAGCAGAGCTTCCCTCCAGACTCTGAGTCACTAAGTCACTCACACACGGTGATCAACCTCGGCCTCTTGTAAAGGCCTTACGTAACACATGCTTTCCATGGTCATCTTAAGAGGTCCTATCACACAGGAATTCCTGTGTTTGAGATGCCTCTCAGTGTACAATTCAGTTCCTGCGTTTTCAACACGTATCCCACGGAATCACTGTTCACTACCACCACCCCCGCAGCACTATTTTAGGGACAGGTGGGAAAAAAGAAATGTTTTACTAAGGGCATATTTGTATTGCACACTTGCAAAACATTTTGATTTGCAATACCAGGAAAGCATGTCTGAAGCTGTTTTGTCCATTTGTCTGACTATGTTTACTTTACTCCTTCCAGATTAACTTCTTCATATTCATCCGCATCATTAAGATCCTCGTATCTAAACTGAGAGCACACCAAATGAGATATTCAGACTACAAGTTTCGGTGAGGCCCATGTGTTACACAGAAATATTGTTTCATTTCTTATCATGCTATTCTATATTGTGTTGTCTTATTTACATTCAGAAATCTATGTAGTCATTCATACTCATAGAAGTATGTGTGTGTTTGTTGAATTGTTTGCTTTGTAACTGGACCGTAACACCTCTCTCGTCCACAGACTGGCTAAGTCCACTCTCACCCTCATCCCCCTCCTTGGCATCCATCCAGTCCTGTTCTCTTTCGTCACCGACGAGTCTACCTCAGATCGCGCCTTAGGACTGCGCCTCACCAAACTCTTCATCGACCTCTTGTTCAGCTCCTTCCAGGTCAGGCACTGACTGCCAACACCTCACTGCTACCATCCCCAACATCTTAATCTCCAACATGCCTATAGTCAAGTCTAGTCTCAAAATGAGCATGCAAGATATTGTCTGAAGGACAAATCGGTGTCATTACTTACTGTAACAGCTGAGTAATTGTATAATCACATTTGCAGGTATGAACATTACATATGATATCCATGGCAGATAAATCAGTGCACCCTATAATGTCAATGTCAATTTATTTATATAGCACTTTAAAAAACAACCACAGTTGACCAAAGTGCTGTAAAACAAACAGTCAGACAAACAAGAAACATAGGGTACATAAGACAACAGAGGCTAGACGGAGCGGCGTAGTCGCCAGCGTGCCCACCAAGCGTGACACCAAGACAAACAAACAAATTTAAAAAATAACAAATCGCTACATAAAGAAATGCCGTACGGAGCGGCGTACTAGCCAGCGTACCCGTGGCACAAGACATACAAACACAGACATCAGACAAAAAATCAACAAATAATAAAAACAACACAGACAAACACTCAAAAGACAAAGTTGGCACAAGACAAAAGATGCCGGACGGAGCGGCGTAATCGCCAGCGTACCCGTGACTCCAAGACACCAAGACATTACAAGACGGACAAAAAACAAACACAGATCAAATAAATAATAAAAGCAAACTAAATCAGAAAAGTCCACGCCAACTTATTAGTCCAAATGACTGCATCAGTAGACGGCCGATAAAAGTCCCAGGGCAATAGATGATGCACATCCCGTAGCTGATCAGACCAACCCGGCGGAATTCAGTCGCTAGGCAGGCCGTCTGGAGAGCACCAGAAGCAGAGGCACAAGCAGCAGATGCACCGAGCAGCTTGAAGTCGAGAGCGACCCTGCAGGTTAGCAACATTTTGTCCCTGGCCTCCAACGTTACGCGCTGCTCGATTCAGACAGACTCAGTCCAGGCAGCAGCTCGGCAGTCGGCAGCATCGCCCACAGTTGGTAGGCTATCGCCCGCCCGCCCGCGTTTGGTAGCCATGGTCCTCAGCTCAGATGTTCTGAACATTACATATGATATCCATGGCAGATAAATCAGTGCACCCTATAAGGGTTTCAGAGAAAACATCAAACAAATTTGATCAAATAGGATGAGATCTATTATTTATTATTTATGACTTTACATCTACAGTACACTGTTTTTGCAATGATTTCCTTATTTTTCACAAGAGACTGTCTCTATTCATTCAGGGTAGAGTGAATTGTTGTATGTTGTATGCCTGTATCTGCAACAACTGAGTCGTAATAAGAGGAATAGTTTAATTCTAGTACATGAGAGACCCTTAAAAAATGTGCGATGTGTATGTAACGATATATAACAAAGTGTATCGGTATCGACATTGTCAATCGGGCAAAATATTGGCAGAAATCCAATATCGTGTATCCCTAAGCTCAGGGTTACGTAGGGTTCAAAGCTGTCATAATCACAGACAGTATGTCGTTTTTAAAAAGAGAAGCAGCCCCATATGTTCAAGTTCAATGAGCTGTAAAAAGATGTGGCTCGAGGGGTCGATCTCCTCATCGTGCCCTTTCACTGCGCTCAGACAAGAGGACGAGGTGCGGATTCATTATTTTTTATGGTGTCAGGACTAATTAAGCCCAAAAAAAAACTACACACTCAGCCTCGCCTGACTCATTTCCCAAGTAATAGGCAGCGGCGCTGACGAGGAGCTCAGATGGAATGTGTCGAGCTTCCGTCATCCCGAGAGTAGAATTGCTGCAATGAAGACGAGTTCATGCACAGGATGAGAGATGAGAGCGAGAGAACGACTGTTCCTCCAATTCCATCAGACTTGATGTGATGACTTAGACATCCATCTACGCAGCTCAGCTCTCTAGTGTTTGATGTAAAAGATGCAGAGGAGGTCAGGTCATATTCAGGCCTACTATTAGTCTGGTTTTCACCATACTAAGCTCAATCTTTTAAGGCTGAACATTAGTATGGGGAGACTGCGCTTTGTTTCTACTGCACAAGAGGCGTGATCAATTGGTCCTTCAACCAATCAGACCAACGATCCGGTGCATCTTTTGGCAAAGCTAGTTTCTGATTGGAACCAAAGGTTCTGGCAGAGAACAGAGGAGATAGATGTGCAGGTTTCCAAATTCGCTGGAAGTTCAGGCAGGGTTCACCCAGCCTAGCCTACTATCCTATCATAGGCCAGACTAGCTTTTGCTGACTTAAAGGAATAGTTCGGAATTTTGGACATAGGACCTCAGGCCATCCTTAAAAATATTCTTGTTTGCCGTAACCCGACCGACCCTGTCAATATAGGGCCGACTCAAAGATTTATTTTTTTTCCCCTCTAGTCCGACCGACTTGCCGGTTGCAAATTGCATTAAGACCGACCGATTTTTTTTTAATTAGGCCTATTATTCTTCAAACACCCAATACAAATGCAATACAATAATATTATATTTTCTTAAGTATTGTGAATACAAATTGCCTACATAGCCTACAAACGTAGGCTGCGTTCTTTCTTCCAAATAAAAACCTGTGGCGTCATTTGTTTATGTTTGTCATGCGCTACAACAGGCTATGGTTCCAGTCTCATTCACTGCCAGTGGTTCGCGCTTGACTGTAGCTGCGGCTGTAGCCAAGAAAATGTTCGTGGTCAAAGTCAAAACGTACTACATAGGCCTACTAGTAGCTGTAGCTAGTTGCTACATACTAGTTCGGGCACTATTATCCACCTGAAAACGCATTAAACACATTTAGATGACTTGGCACGAAGTTATGTCCAGATATTTTCCCGGACCCATCCCTTCTCCCCATTCGTGTCACGGTGACCGTGTCAACAGACTTAAATGAGACCGGTGAATGAGACCTTATAAGGTTTTGGTGGAAGAAACTCAAAAAATTGAGGACGTGCCAGCATTAAGTGGTTTCTTTTGGATTGAAACATTTAAGTGACCCGTTAAGGGATCGTTCTACTACAGGCTAGCAAGGACAGCTATTCTTCAAGTGGTTAAGAACTAGTGGAGAAAAGAAAGCAACGTAATGTCTCTGATTTGTAGGTTGCATTGACACGTTGTAGCGGTGGATGCAAGTAAACCGTATAATCTAGTTACCAGTAAAATCATTGAAATTAACATATTATTTTTTTCATAATATATTCATATGATATATTTTTTGTTTACTTCTCTGACAGTAGGCTACAGCATATTTAAAGCTATAGCCTACATTTTAGTCAAGTCAAGTTTATTTGAATAGCACATTTTATACACTCAATGTGCTTTAGACACAAAGCAAATAGTAACACATAAAAGCAGAGAAGGGCAATATAGTCAAAGAATAATTCAAAAGGTAAAGATCATTATGAAGCAAGAATTTAAGCAAGAGTGTTTGTGTTGTTACAACAAATTGGATCTAGCCCTTTGCTGCCTGCACCGAACATTCCATTTTCTCATACTCAATGGCCTCATGGCACAAAAAGGTGTATTGTGTGATTATTCTACATGGCAGAGATACAATATACCCACCACTGTAATCAGAAGAAACAGGGCTTTCAAATGGTATAAAATATAGCTAATATCTTTGAAGAGAACATACATATTTGTAAAATATATCTTCAAAATTCAACCCCAAAAAACACGAAAATATCAATTAGTCAAGATTAATCTCATTTTTCCCCCAATTTCTGTTGTAGGTAGAGAAAAACCTAGAGCATGTTCGGGATTCACAATTTTGTCCTCTATTCACTGAAAAAAACAGAACCAATCTGTCACCTTTTGTTCAAAAGTTATGATAAATTTATTGGACCTTTGCAGATGGCACTAAACATTCCGTTTTTCATACTTGATGCCCCCGTGACCAGGGTAGGAATTTCGTCATTTTAGGGGCAAGGCCATTTGGCCTTCACCTTCTTTTTTTTTTAAGGGGCACCAAGGCCACATGATAGGGCACAAAGGCCACTGAGTAAAATTCGATGGTTTTACATTTCAGGGTTATCTTGGCACAAATACATAGACCCGCTAGCCGCTGTAGGCTTTGAGAAACACTAACACAGCCTCAAACTTCTTTAAGTTGAGGCCCAATCATGGCAGACTTCGGGGTCATAGGGCCCATCTACACATACCTCACCCCACCCCCCATCAAATCATCATTATGATTATTATATCACAATTAGTATTATGCCATATTGTTAGACATGCACTTTCACTTCAAAGCAGTCAATGTTTGTGCCAAAATTGTTTACAAAAAGTTTGTGAAAACTATGCACATCAGGGGTGTGCTTTACTAATGTAAGATAGGCTATATAATTACAATAGTTCATTCTTTTGCATGTCTGCATGAGATACTTCTGAAAACAACAGCAAATATGAGTACCATTGTTTTGGGATGTTTCCCTCATGGAAGAATCATAAGCCGTTTTCACACAGGTTTCTGTACATTCTGTGATAATTACCTGCCACAAATCAAATACGGGACGATTCCGTATTATACTGAATGGTTGGCAACCCTAAGTCAGGGGCATAAAGGCCACTGTGGCCTTATGATGGGGTTTTTTTCAGGGGGCATCAAGGCCAAAGTGTAGGGCAACGGCGGCCATGGCCTCATGGCCTTGGTATAATTCCCACCCTGCCCGTGACACAAAAAGGCTTGTTGTGTGGATATGCTAGATGCTAGAGATATAGTATACCTATCATTGTGATCAGAAGAACTAGCCCTTTAAAATGGTATACATCATGGTTAATAAGTTTAAGTGTAACATACATTGTTTTCAAACAATACCTTCAAAATTCAACCTTAAAAAACACGAAAACATATATTTGTCAAGATAAATCTTATGTTTTACCTAATAGCTATCGCAGATATAGTGTGTGAGTTATAGACAATGTTGTGCTCTCTTCAGTGAAAGAAACAGAATCAATGTATTACCTTTGGTTCAAAAGTTATGATCAATTTACTCATAACTGCAAGTTGAAGTGACGAGTAGAATTTTTAAAAAGTAGAATGCTTTCATTCCCTGATTTAAAATTCAACTCCAAAATACACAGATATGTTGTTCATGTAATAAGTATAAGTGTATTTAACCATCTCAGTTGTATAGCTAAATGTGGCATGTTTTACCTTGCCTTAAGAGCCAATAACCTTTGTGAGTGAAAAAAGACTAAAGGTGAAGTAAAGACTAGCTGATTGAGAATGCTTCTCTCTATGGATCATTCTGTTACGAAAACAAGAATAGAGAAAAGACACTGACACACGATTTCTAATGGAAAAAATATAGTTCATTTTATTTTAAAATTGATAAATTATATTAAATCTTTAAGAACCCAGGTATAACACTTAAACATTTACAAACAAGCAGTACTAGAACTACAAGAGTAAGAAGACAACACTGTAACAAGCGTCTACGCTTTCTACCTGACATGGGCCTGTCAGGGAATGGCTAACCAAACCCAAAATAGATTGTCATAAGAATGTTAATTAGTAGAAATGTAAATATAAATGTAATGAAACTATTACCACTATTCCTGTCATTATTATAAGAAGTAATGCTCTTGTAACGATAAAAATTGTGCACATGCGCAGTTGCGCAAGCGCGTGCGCACACACAAACAAAAACATTGTTACTCAGCTGAGGATGATGGGAGATCACTCCCCTCCTCCTCCTCTTCTTCCACATCTTCCTCACTCAGTAGCTGGCTATCCAGGTACTCCTCCATGTCCATCCCTGCATGATCCTGTAGTTGATGACCTGGAGCTCCTCAGCAGTCAGTTGTCTCCTTTCCCTGAGAGACCATCAACCGTGCATACTGGCTCTTCTCCCCCTCCATCTAAAATAATGAGGAGAAAAAAGATAGGCCTGTAAATAACTTACTAGGTTGTTACAATACAATCTGAATCACCTCAAACTATGTCCTTTTTCACTAAAGACACGGTCACTGGAAGGCTGACTGATGACTTGGAGAAATAACACACACACACAAACATTTAGTTACCCAGCTGAGGATGATGGGAGATCACTCTCCTCCTCCTCTTCCACATCCTCTTCACTCAGTAGCTGGCTATCCACGTACTCAGTGTCCATCCCTTCATGATCCTGTAGTTGATGCTCACAGATGACCTGGAACTCCTCTGCGATCAGTTGTCTCCTTTCCCTGAGAGACTCCATCAACCGTGCATACTGGCTCTTCTCCCCCTCCATCTAAAATAATGAGGAGAAAAAAGATAAGCCTGTAAATAACTTACTTGGTTGTTACAATACAATCTGAATCACCTCTAACTATGTCCTTTTTCATCAGTCACTGGAAGGCTGACTGATGATTTGGAGAAATAACATTAGCCTGTGAACTCACTTGAAGCAAGTTAGTATTAAATCCTTGACTAAACATTACAGACCAGCTTGCAAACCAACACTGATATAAGACAACTAAGCAAGAAAATAAGACAGAAACCATCTAGAGAGCACATGTATGCAAACACACACACACACACACACACACACCGTGTTATTTCGTGGCAGCGTAAAGACGAAATATTGCGTCTCGACGTGGAGTAGAGAAAATACCCACTTGAGTTTACAAGTGTTAACGTTAGTTGGCAAGTATCGCCATAACCTTGATCAAGAAAATTATAGTCTACGACCTAAGCAATAGCTATGACACATTTACTACACGTCTTCATATGCAAAAGTAGCCGACAATAAACGAAAACCTTGCGTTAGACCCCTGGCACAATCATCGCGTTTGGATACATTAGCACCTTTCATGTTTGACAGATCATATCTAGCAAGCTAACCAACTTGGCTGCATATAACTGTAAAATGTGGTACATATTTCGACGAAATAACTGATTTATTTGAGAATAAAATAGCCTACCAATAGATGTCCTTCACATAAGGTGATATAGATAGAGCATTTGAGCGAAACTGAAGGACAGGAGGGCGCGTCCCGGGCATGTCGAACCAAAAATATATCTGGAGCTGGAAATGTACAGCTAGCGTGCTAACGGTAATGATTGCTGTAGTATTACCTGACAAGCTATTTCGTTCAAACTTGAATACATCTCTAAAGTAACAGTCCTAGTAGTTAGCTTTCCATGTTTTCCATGTTACCCCCCAATAAATCATTGAAAATAGTGACAGTTTACTAAAGACAACAGTTTGCTAAAACACCAGCAACCAGCTGATGTGAACACACGCAAAATGGTCATATACACACGGTGCAATTACTAAATGGCTAAATAAAAACGACGAAATAACTGGTTTATTTGGGAATCAAATAGCCTACCAATCATGTGTCCTTCACATAAGATGATATAGATAGAGAATTTGAGAGACACTGGTCAGGACAGGAGGACGCGTCGTGGGCAAAATATTTCTGGAGAGAGAAGCTCTACTTACAGCTAACGTTATGAGTTGCTGTAGCATTACATGACAGGCTATTTCGTTCAAATTGAATACATATCTAAGGTGACAGTCCTAGTAGTTGGCTCATCATGTTTTACATATAGTTACCCCCAAAAAATCATTGAAAATAGCAACATTTTACTAAAGATAACAGTTTGCTATACCCGCAAATATTGCGAGCTGAAGTAAACACAGACGCATATGTTACGGTCACACACTCACGGTGCAATTACTGGTAAACACAGCTAAATAAAAACGATTTGAAGTAATAACGTGGATAGGTACAATAACAACACATAAAAAGACTGTTTTACCTCAGTTCATCCACCAGTTTGTCCTTCAAACGACGTTATCATGTCTGATGTATGGTGACAGCTAGCGTTGCTCCTTCAGATGCAGCAGGCAGAGGGACATTTCAACTTCTTGTTTTCTCTTCAAGTAGTGAAACAGTTTCGCGCCACAAATCCCTTAACCAATCATATCACTGTAAAGCTTATGATGTGACGTTTATGAGGAAGTTTTCATTAATAAAATCAGTTGAGGTATGGCGGAGTTATTAGACTCAACGTCATCGTTCCTGAGGGAACGATATTTACGTGGTTCGTCAACAAAGGGCTAGTCATAGGTGTGCAGATAACATACGGTTAATGCACCCTCAAGTATGCTGATTTTTGTTAAGTCACGTTCAGAAATATTACTATATTGCCAAAAGTATTGGGTCACCTGCCTTGACCCCCATATGAACTTCAGTCACATCCTATTCTTAATCCATAGGGCTTAATATGACATTGGTCCACCTTTTGCAGCTATAAGAGCTTCGACTCTTCTGGGAAGGCTTTCCAAGGTTTTGGAGTGTTTATGGGCATTTTTGACCATTCTTTCAGAAGCGCATTTGTGAAGTGACACACTGATGTTGGACGAGGAGACTGGCTCTCAGTCCCCTTTAATTCATCTCAACGGTGTTCTATTGGGTTGAGGTCAGGTGCAGGCCAGTCAAGTTCTTCCACACCAAACTCTGTCATCCATGTCTGTATGGACCTTGCTTGGTGCACGGGTACACAGTCATGCATATACCTTGTGGAAAGCCTTCCTAGAAGAGTTGAAGCTGTTATAGCTGCAAAGACTGGACCAACGTCATATTAAACCCTATGGATTAAGAATAGGATGTGACTGAAGTTCATATGGGGGTCAAGGCCGGTGACCCAATACTTTTGGCAATATAGTGTGTGTCGTGTGTGTGTGTGTACATACATAACATGCAAATGTTTTTAAATTCATACCAACAAAATCGCTGTGACCAAAAATGTATTTTTTTTTTTTACCTTGAATCTTGAAAAAAAAAATATTTGCCTACCTACCGACCCAATTTTTTTGGGGGGGGGGCTGTTACTGCAAACAAAAATATTTTTAAGGATGGCCTCATTTCCAACTTTACCGAGGTGATATAGGTCGGTGGAGACCGTTTTTATCGCGTTTAGCCCCTTCTTTCAGTTGCAGCGTCCCCCTTTGCTAACGCTGGTTTTGAGCTAACACATTTCTACGGTAACATCAGTCTGACATCAACAACAGTCTTACTCACTCCACCGCACACCCGAGACAAGTCAATTAAATCGTCGGACTATCGATATACATGTCCGTGTTGATAGAATAATTTTAGAAATAAAACTAACCTTGCAACTCAATGATTTATTACATTTTGAGGGACTAGTTTCTCAATATCAATCCGCCACTGCCATACAGGGAACAAAGTAGGCTATTGCAATGCGATGCAAGGTTTGTTTTATTTCTAACATGGTTCTATCAACACTAGGCGTGTGCATCGATAGTCTGACGTTAAAATGTATTTGTTTCGGGTTTTCTGTGGAGTGTTTTCAGTGGCAGGCTGGATGTTACCGTTGACTTGCGTTATCTTGGCACCAGATTAGCACGAGATGAACGCTGCAACTCATAGGAAGGGCAGAAATTCACCGAAAATGGTCTTCACCGACCTATATCACCCAGACTGAGTTGGAAATGAGGTCCTATGTCCAAAATTCCGAACTATTGCTTTAATGTCGTTTCTGTCCTGCTGGTCCGGGCTTTTCTGTTAAATCAGTTTCAGAATGCTTTAGAGGTTAAGCAAGGGATTTTGGATGGTTTGTCCATATTTTAACATGGTAACGCTCTTTTTGTTTTGACACACTTCAAGTGGCTGTGAGCTCCAGACTTACAGCCACTCTCTCCAGACATCATTCCCTCTCTCCTGACATCGCTCCTTCCCTCCTGCTGTGCTGCACTGCTGCTAACTGTTCTCCATGATAATGTCAGAAATTATCCTGTATCACAATGCGCTGCTAACGCGTACACTTTGATGTGTCCACAGGGTCTCCTTGTGGCCATTTTATACTGCTTTGTCAACAAAGAGGTGAGTGAGTCCCTTACAATACACATGCTCACTGTTAAACTCAAAGATAATGTCACTTTCAGACTGCCCCTCCTGTTTCTGGAAGTTTCGCCTTTCATATATTGAAATTTGACTCACACAGAAATCTGTGAGCTCAGAGGATCAATCATCTCATCAAGTTTCAAGTTTCAAGTTTATTGATATTTAAAGTGCAGTATCACCATAAGCATGCAAAACACTGTACACAGAGATACCCTTTGAGCTCATAAGCAGCCACATGAAGTAGTATATGTGGAGTCATGGATTAAAATAAAAATAACAGTATGTTAAGGTAATAAATTAAAATGAAGAAGAATAAAACAAGAAATAAAAGCTTCAGTAAAATAAATAAAACACATATAAAACAAATGTAAAACAAATAAAATGGATGTAAAACAATGTAAAATAAATGTAAAACCATTGTAAAATAACCAATACATGGGTTATAGGCCATAGTGCTTCGAGAAGAGGAAGGTTTTTAGTTTGCTTTTAAAAATATTCGCGGAACTGGCTTCCCTAACATCCGACGGAAGACTATTCCACAAATATGGAGCTCTGAACGCAAAGGAGCGCTGGCCTGCAGATTTGGTTTTTACCCTGGGAACTGTCAGGAGGCCCGCATCCAGAGATCTCAATGGGCGGGAGGGGGTGTAGGGGGTTATCAAGTCTGCCACATAGGAAGGTGCAAGTCCATTTAGTGCTTTATATGCTAAATCAAATCAATCTGATTTGAATTGATTTTTTTCCCATTTCAAATGGAAAAACACATATAATAAAATAAAATATAATGAAAAAAGCACATATGATATAATAAAATGAAAGAATCTCTCTTTAAACACATTTTAAAGTGTGCATTGTGAGAATCCCCCAGTGCTTTCCTGAAGACCCACATAACAATCTGCCCCGTGAATGCTGCCCTCAGGTGCAGTCGGAGATCCTGAAGAAGTGGAAACGCTGGAAGCTGGGCCGGAACATCGAGGAGGAGTACCGGCACACGTACAGCCACACGGTGCACCTCCGCGGGGGCAGCCTGGTCACCCAGCCCTCCATCTTGCCCCTGCACTACCCCGACGTGACCGCCACCACCACCACCACCACCACCATCTCCACCTCTGCCACCAGCACCGGGCTGATCGGCGGGCCCGAGGAGAAGCACGCGCTGGTGGGCTGCCATAACGGCATGGGCCGCTGGACGACGACTGGAGGAGGGACGCCGTCGCCCTTCGACCGCGCCGAGAGCGCGCTGCAGGACGATATCCTGCTGGTGGACAAGGCGCAGTGCCACGAGCCTCCACTAGGGAGCAGAGAGAGCAACCTCTGAGGGAAGGGAGAGGAGGAGGAGGAGGTGGGGGTGAGGGAGGAGAGAGGGATGGTGGAGTGTGTTCTAGAAGTGGGATGTGCAGGGTGTCCACCTGTTCCGCTCACTCGACGTTCACACAAGCACACCTCCAACTCCCTTCTAGCCCCACGGCAACCACGGGTGTGAGACTGGAGGATTGAGCTAAGGGGTCGGACTAGGTGCCCCTGACACACAAGCAAGCGTGTTGATGAGTGTGTGTGTGTGTGTGTGTGTGTGTGTGTGTGTGTGTGCGTGTGTGTGTGTATGAGGGTGTGTGTTTGAGAGCACCGAGGAAGCTCTGCCAACTCCACGTCTTCACAGGAGGGACAGGGCCACTGGTGTCCAATGATATCCGTCCAGTGTTAATCCTTGCGTCCCATGATGCTACGTGCTCCAGACACTTCTGGTTTGTCCAGAATAGACGCTTTCAGAATCTGCTGCATTTACCACACTCATAAATGCAGAAGCGGAAGATTGAAAAAATGTAAGCTGTAAAATAATTGACAGTATCAAAGAAACTAAATCTTATGTGGTCAAAACAACATGGTTGCAGCTATATATATATATAAAACTGTTATATTAGATGTTTCATCAACTTTGCTGTAGGAGTGATTTTCAAAACATGCATCAACACTCAAATTCATACACCAAAACAGGGAAAAACAAACAACAAAGCAACAGTGGACGCTCTCAAAAGACCTGCCTGAAAAGATCATTTTTGAATCGATGGATGGATGGATGGAGACAGGATGGCAGTGGTGTTGAATAGGCCAGAGGACTAACTTGTTCTACCTCTGGTCTCCGGTCCCCACCACCACCATAGCCACTGTCACGCACACGCTTTTGGTGCTGAACTGAAACTGCACTGGACAGTGGACTGGACTGTCAGATCTCCCCGGCAGCTGTTTTCTGTCGCCATAGCAAAGAGTCCCCAGAATGTTCTAAGTATGTGTGTGTGTGTGTGTCCAGAGTGGCCGAACAAATCAGTGTTAACACGTCGTCCCCTTTCCTTTTCTGTGAGGGAAAGCATCCTTATCCATTGCCATCACTTGAGGGGTTGGGGTGGGGGGGGCTTGGCTGGGAAAGTTTTATTTAGAATAGCTGTACGAATTGCTGGGACGTTTCTATTTTGTGATAATACTGTTGTTTATTGTTGATGTATTGTATGCTCTGTGTGAGGATGTTTTGACACCGTATGTGGAGTGGGGGAGGGGGGTCTGACCCAATAATGCTGAACGTGTGCCTTCATTTGCTCTTGAGAAAAGCCCAGGGGTGTGTTTTTGCCAGTGTGAAAACAAAAGCAGACCCTATCTAAAAACGCACCTGGCTGTCCACACACACACACACACACACACACACACAAAAACAAACACCATAGGACATGCAAAATGCATCTAGTAGACCAGAACACACACACACATAGGCCCAAATCTCAGACTCCCCAAAGAAGGAGTGTTGTGCTGTAATTTTTGTTGTCTGTGATATTTTTCCTCTTTCTTTGGCGCGCGCTCAAAAGTAGTAGTTCAAGCACATGTTTCATCGATGATCGCAGTGATGCTTAATAGAGAGAGGCCACATGGGGCCAAAACAGAAGTCATAGCAAACACGCGTGACCGATGACCGTCCTTGCCGAGCAGTCAGGCAGGAAAAAAACTAGCCGGGGCTCTCATGCATGCCAAATGGCAGCTCTATAAATTCAAGAGATAAAAAGGGAATGCTTAAAGGGATAGTTCGGGTTTTAAGACACGAAGTTATATGGGTTCCCTGTCAGTAACGTTATGCATCAGCACTGACTTACCCCCCGACAGCGTCCTGTGAGCCGAGATCCAGCCGGTTTTTGATCGTTTTTGATGCTGAAGAAAGTAGTCCGGCAAGTTTCTGGGGTCACGAAAGTAAAGTGTTTTTCTTCTCAAAACCATATGCGTTCAACAGAGTGATATATTTGCACCACAAAAACGTTGTCCAGCTGTCAGTAGCGCGCAGTGATAGGAATCGCGAAAAATAAGTAAGTGATAACGAGGTTTGAATTTTTCCTGGACAACGTTTTTGTGGTGCAAATATATCACTCTTTTGAACGCATATGGTTTTGAGAAGAAAAACACTTTACTTTCGTGACCCCAGAAACTTGCCGGACTACTTTCTTCAGCATCAAAAACCGGCTGGATCTCGGCTCACAGGACGCTGTTGCGGGGTAAGTCAGTGCTGATGCACAACGTTGCTGACAGGGAACACATATAACTTTGTGTCTTAAAACCCGAACTATCCCTTTAAGCTTAAGCGTGAATCACAGCCTCAGTGGGAAAACTTGTCATGTCCCATTTCTGACAGGGAGGCCACACCAGGCATGCAACATATGCGCTCGCTTATCAGAGCGTATGCTGCAACAGTTAGCTTAAACTGTAATCAATAGAACGGGCTACACCAGACGTGATAGCGACTCACACGATCAGAAAAGAAATTGACCAGTCTTCTAAAACTATTTTTTTAAGCTCCACAAAAAGAGCACTTCACTTGTGGACGTGGTGTAACACAGGTCTGAGTAAAGACTGGCACCCTCCGAGCGTCACGCAGGCCCCGATCCAATCAGGTCGGTTTGCATCCGGTCCCCTCACCGGTGAGACAGAGCGCTGATTGTCGGACATCTTTGATTGACAAGAACTTTTGCATTGTTTCTTTTTTTAATTATTTTCCGCTGTGAACTCCCCTCGACTTTTAATTTGCTACTAGGACTCGACATTAATCCCACCATTGAAATGGGGAGGGGAGACTACTGTGTCAAATCCAGCTGAACAAATGACGCAGGAATGAGTTGATCAAAAGTACATTGGTGGAGAGGTGTGGTGGTTGCTTGTTCTGTGAGCCTTGTCTGTTACACAGTACCCCCAAAGCTGTACAAAGGTCTTCAGAAGGGTCACCCAGCTTCGTGCAGCATTCCTAGCTGAAATGACCCTTATTCATAAACATGTATAGTGGTGGAGGAGCAGCCTTCCTCCCTTCCTAAAATGCATCACCAAACACACACAGAGAATGATTCCCAATGACACTAAGGCTATTTGCACAACCTTAATTTATACTTGTTAAATATGTAAATATTTGCATATGCCGTTGGAGATTTAGGGCTAGTGTCTTCATCTGTGTTTTGAAGCAACTGAGCAAGCTTGAGTGTGTGTATGTGTGCGTGTGTGTTTATGTGTGTGTGTGTGTGTGCATTTGGATGTGTATAATTTATCAGTGATGGGGACCATATGAAAGTTCCATCGCTCGCTGGCCTGTGTTGTGACAGAGCGGATATAGGATAACATTTTTGGTTCCCAGCGAGCCTGAGCTTGCCCATGGATCTCAAAGGGGTGCAGTTTGAGTGCTTTAGCTTTCCTCTGCCTTAAAGGCACTATAGAAATGGATGACATGTAATAGGGAATTTCGTTCATGCCACTCTTGGTAATTGTATGTGTTAGTTGATGTTGGCTTCAAAAGAGGAACACTTTTTTAAACAAGGAGACAGACCACCAAAAGACTTTGGTATTATCTCTGGATTATCAATGGATCATGAGATTTTGTTTTATTGTTTTTTTTAAAAGCATAAAGCCATCACCAAATGCCTTTCAGGCCTGGGGGGTTGAATGTGGGTCAATACATTTGATACCCACCATTAACTTCTCCCGTGCAAGTTCTCAACTCCCTTTCTGACATCAGTGTCATCTCATATCCACTATTGATGGCCTGTTAGACTGGCATGGCAGCTCTTGGTCCCATTCCACACGGTCTCACAGAATCCGTGCCATAACAGACAGATTTGCATCCGCCCGTTCTGTTTACTCTCTGGCACTGGTGGCGCCCGGTGGATCGACGAGACACAACGAAACCCAGCGCGCTCACGTCACCAGCGCGTCCGTCAAAGAAACCGCATCAATCAGAACGTGGATCACTTCCAGTGGACATTATCTGTCTTTCTCTCTCCTGTGTTTCTCTGCTCTTTTCACCAGTTGATGAATGCTCTGGCCTTTCCCCAAACAATGCCACTAAGCTTTCCCCGTTGATAAATATCAACAAGGCCAGCCAACAGCACAATTCGCCTTATTCAGGCATCGGCCATTGTAAACCAAAACGAGGCTACAAGGTACACAAACTACAGGATTGTTGTGTTCTATGCATTCGCCAGTAGGTGGCAAAAAATGTATTAATGAGACAGTCAGTGTACCCTGTAGCCTCGTTTCGTCTTACACAATGGCCGTCGCCTGAATGAGGTGAATTAATGCTGAGCCTGGGATGCAGACTTTGGATTCTTTTCCCAA
Source organism: Sardina pilchardus (assembly GCF_963854185.1). Lineage (NCBI taxonomy): Eukaryota > Metazoa > Chordata > Actinopteri > Clupeiformes > Clupeidae > Sardina > Sardina pilchardus. Next base: position 38,677,814 of record NC_084996.1, read on the forward strand.
TATGGATGCTGCTGTACATTACGTTATAATGGAGAGAGCCCCTTTCATGAGGCCAAACTTGTCCAGACTTCTCCCACGGTCAGCCCTCAATGGCCCCACTACACACTCTAGCAGTCCTTGTATGGGTATATCACATTTCAGCTGACCCCAGACCTGTACTGATGGCATAAGGCTGAATGGAGAAACAAAGAAAAAACAGACTTTGCTGTATATAGACATGTCGCTTCCCGTGCTGTTTTGTGTTGATTTTGTCAACATGGTGAGAATAAAGTCATGTACAAACATGTAAATGTCTTTGCATCTCATGAATGTGATCATTGGTACTAATATGCTAATAAACAATGAAGGGAAAAAAACTGCTTATTGAGAATGTAATGTGCCCGACATCATGCTTGTCAACAAAAGCATCAGTAACCGTCATCACCCAATATAGCCATAATTAAAATGAAGTTAATTTCATTAAATGTTCATTTTAAGTTTGTCAGATGATACATGAAAACAGGCAATGAACACTTAATAACATGGTTAAATTAAAACAGTACTTAAAATGAGCTATTATGGACTGAAAGTAAATTCGCACAAACATATATCTTTTGTTTGACAGCAGTGGAATCATGTCAGACAGCAATTATTTTAAGTATGTCTGGTGGAACAGGCTTGTTATGAACTCAGGCAAGGGAGTCAAGTAGACTTTAAACTCTCCATCCTCCCGTTGTCAGACTTATCAGTGTAACACTAGCCATTTTGGCAAGATCAGTTATTGCTAGGAAGGATTTTCTCTCACTCTCTCTGTTTTTTTCTAAAGAGGAAAAAAAAAGATTTAAAAGAATACACCTGTTTTCTAGTTACATTCCCAAGATAAATGTCACGTAATCCCAACTCTGAAGTCTGAGCGCTTACAGAACAACACAGGAAGCTTTGAGTGTGAGGTTAGAGTTGGGGTAGAGTTGTTGTTGTCTTCTACCAGATCACGGACCGCAGGTGTCATCAGGTTCTCCAGCTGATAATGATGCGAGCGCTTGGCCGAGTCAGAGACCTTAGATCACTGGCACCGAGAGCTGAGTGGAGGAGGCGCACATGGCTGTAATGGAGGCTGAACACAAGTAAGCGCAGTTTATCCACCTCAGAAACTTCAGAAATAAAGTGTATCCACCTCTTATTAGAGTTTATGCAACATTTATTCACCAATTGCAACTTTTAACATTAAAAATCACACTATATCTACAGTACATGGCGCAGTCCACTTTACCATAATCACAGAATTCATAGTTCTACCTTTTATTTTGCCACACACTCCTGGATGCAGAGTAACTGTAAACCAACCAGCAGCTATGAACTCACAAGCTGACTTCACAAGAAGCAAAAAGGAAAACAAACCATCTTATTGTTTTGCATTAATCAAATGATGTTTACAGATCACAGAACACAGGCATAACACCAACAACGTAAACTAGCATCAAGGAAGTCTACACTAGTCTAAATGATTTACTCACAAAGTGTTTTGAGCAGTTTAGACAACATTGACATGAAAAGCACTGACTCTTGTACAAAGTTCTGAAAACTTTGACCTATGAACTCACAATTTGTTATGCCCACTTAATACACGGAATGGACTTTTTGGATGAGGAGGGAATGTGAACTCTGACAAAGAGCATATCTGTGACTCTGAAACAGCCGTGTCGCAGCCGGCCGTGTTCATCCCTCTATTTACTTTGGGTCCCTTATAAGGCGTCTGCCTTGCTCTCAACAAAAGGAATCTGTTCTTTTCCCCATAAACACATTGAAGGAAGCTGGTTCTCTTTCACAGCTTGTCTTCAATTCTTCCTTATTTTGGAAGTACTGGTGGTTCCTCCACGGCCAGTGCATCGACATACTGTAGGCAGACCACAGCCATCTTTGCTCTCTGCTTCCCACGTTAAAGAGGCGGTACACATACAGAGTCACAGTATGCATCTGCCATGCTCCCATGAGATTTGTGAGTTTAGCATGAAAATGATCGGATAATCTATTCTTATCTGAAACCAATTTTGAGATGGTATGTATTTGTCCTGATCAAGCTGAAAATGCTCTCTTCCAAGAATGCATAATCTAGATGGAAAAGGATTGAAAATGTTAAAATTGCATTTACTTTTATTGATAAATATGTTGCAATAGTTTAAGACTAAATCTAAAGGACAATTTGCCCTCACGCATAGACGTACTGTAGACTGATGAAAACAGGCCAATTACCATGTGAGTTTTATTGTGAATATAGTGTATTGTAACGCTATGATCTCTGTGCTATGATTTGCTATGAATCATTTCATCTGCGGCAGAAAAAGAGTGCGGTGAGGTCACTCAATCAACGTGTCTAGGGAATAGTAACGACTCAATGGGTCGTTTGGGATGTTTAGAGGAACAGCCTCATCAAATGAATGGCATGTTACATTTGACTTTAGAGGTCAAAGCCACAACATAGTGGCATGCTGAGGACAGAACTATTTGTGGCATAATACACTTGTGCCACCATGCACGCACACACACACACACACACACACACACACACACACACACACACACAAACGCAAGCCATTAATTCATGCCATTCTATTTTTACCCTGTTTGTTGAGGCTTTCCCTTGTGTTTGCCTCTTCTTGTCTGCGTGTGTTTATGTTTGGATTCTGTTGCTTTCTTTTTGTTCTGATCTATTTTGATAAGGATGGTGTGTGTCTGTGTCTGTGCCTGTGTACTGTATGTGTGTGTGTGTGTGTGTGTGTGTGTGTGTATGTTCTAGAGACACTCTAGTGCACCCTGAAGCCTCTCTGCACTCTGTGTCCTGTGTGTGCTGTGTGCGCACTTAAAGATCCGACTGCTGTGGTGTCTCACCCGAGTCACGCACTCACAGTGTTTATCCATCGCTGTTTGACCTCTGTGACTTGATTCCCTCGGACTGGAGCTTGTTTGCGATCCAATGATAGTGATCAATTAACACAAGTCCACCCTCACCCTCCACCGCTAGCAACACGCCGCGTCCCTGGGAGTCCTCAACGCCACCATTGCCACCACCGATTCGTGCCCCAGGGGCATTTCTTTTCTGTGTGGGCTTCCGGGGGACTCTGTCAAACCGCGTTGGCATCACCGGGCCCGGCACTCCAGCGCCTCTCGCTATACCACCTAATGAGTCAACACAGTTTGCACACACACACACACACACACACACACACACACACACACACACACACACACACACACACACACACACACACACAACACACACTTCTTTGTCCACTTCTCTCCCTGTCAGGTCAGAGTTGCTTTTCTGCACGCTTGTTGTGTGTAATTAAAGCCCACCACCTTTTGTTGCCGTAAACGTTCGCAGTGCCTCAGAACGAGACCGGGAAAAATTCCCACAACATAAACACAAAAAGCCCTCATGAAAAGGTCAATCACCACAATCCACACCACAAGCACGTTTACGTTATTCTCGTCTTTTGGTTTTCACGTGACCTAATTTTGCCACCGCCGGATATTGGACTGGACATTGGACTGGACGCTGTGGCAGATTGAGAAGTCGTGTTGTGCTGCAGTATGTAATGAAGCGTGTAGCCTCCTATATAGGGCTCAGCAGACAGGAGGGAGACTCTGGAGTATAGGGGACAACCATGGGCTCATATGTACTGTAGGACTCAGCAGACAGGAGGGAGACTCTGGAGTATAGGGGACAACCATGGGCTCATATGTACTGTAGGACTCAGCAGACAGGAGGGAGACTCTGGAGTATAGGGGACAACCATGGGCTCATATGTACTGTAGGACTCAGCAGACCGGGGGGCGGGGGGGGAGGTGGGTCAGGGGGCTCGTGGGGACAAATGTGAGCTTGTCACGCCTGGCTCCCCTACTGAAGCCGTGCAGAGGAAGAGAGGGACCTAGAAGGGCTACACTAGGCTCGCCTCCCTGCGGCCTGCAGCCAGGGGAGGGGGGGCTACTTGGCCCAGAGACCAGAGTGCTCCCATATTTCCCAGGACTGTAAATCACTCACAAACTGTCTGTGTTTATTTCATTTTTCGTTTTTTTTTTATTATTGGTGGGATTTTTTCGCTACAAAATGAAGCACCACAAAGTCCATACCTTATCGGAAGGGAGTACGATAAAGCATGTGACGCATCCGCTGCAGGCTTATCTTAAGCTTTGATTCCTAATGCACAATGAGCTTTCCTGTCTGTTGCTTTCTTGCATTTCATGCGATGAATTCATCACTGCTGGGTGTTCTCCTTCTACCACATGACAAGAGCAGACATATCAGACATTCCAGGCAGCTGCTGTGTCAAATGCTTTTTGGTGTTCCAGTAATTAAGTAAACTGACATCTGCCACCTTACAGTATATGCTGGAAACTCTAATTGGACTCTGAAAGAAGAGCCCACTGTTGATTACTGTTAAAGAGTGTATTCAGTACACATCAGCTGAACCTAACGCCCTGTACCTAAACGGATTGGTATGAATATGTGTACCTTTAAACCCCTACATTCTACCCAAGTTGTCTTTCAAAACAAACCACTCATTCCTTGCCTACTTCACCATCTACTATCATCACATCCTGCTGACTAGAGATGAGTAAATCATTGTTACAGGACTTGACAGAAAAATACAGCCACCAAAGAGGTTTCAGTGACAGATGTTGTCACTTGTCCTGTGGAGGATGGGAATGGAGTGAAACACTTTGGAATGGATTATAGTTTCAGTTGAGAAAGAAAGGCCCTTTGCTAGTAAAATAGAAGGGACTTTGCTGCAGATAGGATTGCCTTTCACCTTTCAGGATCATCATGATGTAATTTCTGTCACATTGCAATTACAACAAAATGTGGGATGCAAACTGGACATTTGTTGTTTTTGAGGAAATAGATTTTTTTTCTTGAAAATTGTAAAGCAAGCCAATGATTAATTTGTTGGATCAAAACATATTGTCACAGCCAACAAAGGAATCATCCGCCCTCAATAACAACCTCGTTCATCAAACCACGCGTCTTTTACGTATGTGTGATTAAATCATTTATTCATGTAATGACGCACACACGCCCAGAACGGAATCAAAAACACTGCTTTTAATCATATTGTGAGCTAAAATATCACAGGGATGTCAGGAAACCAATTTTCTCCTCCACCTGTGTCTCTATGACGTGAAGACATAATAGATTCTGAGCCGCGTAATTACGGTGATGAAGAGGCAATTTCATCTATTGCTTTTTATATGAGCAATCATTGGCCAAGTGCTTCCTGTTCAGTGTTTCTTTATATCCAAACCCTTAATACTTAATGGACTCATTCATGATGTGTTTATCAACCCCATTGCAGTAAGTCCCTTGTGTCTACTTGAGAAGAAACACAGAGTTATAATGGGCTCTCCATTAGATATGTGATGGGGCTCGAGTGTGTGTGTGTGTGTGTGTGTGTGTGTTAAAGAGAAAGGTGGGGTGTGTATGGGGTGTGTATGTGTGCATATGTGCATGCGTGCATGCACATAACTGTGTGTTTGTGTCCATGTGTATATACTGTATGCAGCAACATGTAATCATCTTTAATGACGAAAATAAAAGTCAACATTTACATAAGCGTTAACCCAGACGCTAATAAGCTGTTGCTCTAAATTACTGCTCTGTGCCGTCTAATAGGAGACATTAGTTGAAATTTGATGAAGTTTCTTAAAATCAGTGTCCATAAATCCCAGTGGATTCAGTACAAGAAGCTGAGGAGCTGACCTAGAATCAGCGCTGGTGGAGGCAGCCAAACAAATCTCTTCCCAATCACCGCTAACTGATTTTTAATCAGTCGTTCCGTTACCCACACCACTTTAGAGAGCGATTAACTCTCCCTGTGGTCGACATGAATGATGCCTTTCCCATTTCAGTTGAATATAAACAGTCTCATCAGTAATCACAGTGATAACATTAAGCACAAAGCCATGAATAAATAAACGGTGTAATTGAGCTGATGTCCGTGTAATTGGGCATTTGGGAATCTGTTACATGACTGTAATTAATTGATGTAATTAATGGAAGAAGCTTAATGCTAAAGCGTTATGACCATGGTAAATCTGTTCAGTGAGTACAAACACACACACACACACATACACACACACATGCACACAAACATACACACACACACACACGCACACACACACACACACACCTACACACACACAAACATACACACATCTACATACACACACACCTACACACACACACACACACACACACACACACGAAACATAGACAACAGGTGGTGTGTGTCCTCTCCACCTGTTACTTAGTGTCCACATGGCGTCATTCCCCTCCTGCCCTTTGGCGTGCTCATAGGCCCATGAATCTTCCACACGTTTTACAGAGGAGCTGATCTCTTTAATCACACCACCACTGACTGCTATTCTCTCATTGGACACTGGAGTATGTCCATAGGAGAGCACATGGGACATGAATTGGTGTGTGTGTGGGGTGGTGGTGGTGGTGTGTGTGGGGGGGGAGCTATGTGATTTCCTCTTCTTTTTGGGAAACAGCACATTTCGCCACAAGGCTGTACTCAGTGTCCGTCTCTGACGCTACTGCGAACTCAACCCGGCTCACAGCTGTGCGTCTCCCCCCATCCCCCCCCCCCCCCACACACACACACACACACGCACCCTTAGGTGACGAGTGCGTATTGATTTGTGCACTCGCTGAACCCCGTGAGTCACTGTGAACGGCTGTTGCTGTGCTGCATATCCCGCTGTTCATAGGTTTGCCGTGGCAGCTCTTGTTGTCCTGTTGTTGTCTGTTGTTTGCGTGTGTCCTAGTAGCTGTTTGCGTGGAGTGTGACACGGAGGGAGGAACACGAGCTTCGCAGAGCCACACGAGTTCAACACAGACAACTGGGGAGACAGTCGCGGAAAGAAACAGACTGACAATGGACTCTTTCTTTCTTTGTCTTTATACCACTCTCTCTCGCTCTCTCTCTCTTGCCTTCTGTCGCTCCCTATTACCCTCTTCTGTTTATCCGTCTCTCTCACTCTCTTGCTGACCCTCTCACTTTCAGTCTCTCTCTCTCTCTCTGTCTCACTCTTGCTCTGTCTATCTCACTCATTGCCCATCAGCACAGATGGTGAGGTCTCTTTCATCCACAAATGGCTGAGTCTGCTTCCTCTAGCCAGATGTGAGTCAGTCAGGGACTCCATCCACCTGGAGGGCACAGCTGGGACTGCGGGGCTGTTGACACAGTCATCTTACAGTAATGTATTTACAAGTGGACGTAACCCAAATCAGTTGAGATGCGGCATACTTCAGCTGAGATCATCATATTATGCAGGCAATATTATGAGGTTCTAATGAAACAGTCATATATCTACAAGGAAGATTTGATGCAGTACAAATGTCCTGCAAGTTTTCTTTTCTCACTAATAATTTCCAGGAGATGGCTTGGAAGTGTCTGCAGTGTGTATGAGTGTGTGTGTGTGTGTGTGTGTGTGTGTGTGTGCGTGCGTGTGTGTCTGCAGTGTGTGTGTGTGTGTGTGTGTGTGTGTGTGTGTGTGTGTGTGTGTGTCTGCAGTGTGTGTGTGTGTGTGTGTGTGTGTCAGTAACCTCTTTTGTCACCAAAAAACAGCCAGTATTTTTAATCTTCCATTTTCTACTTTTCTCCCTTGACCAATGACCACCCAAGCTGCCCAGTTTTGTCTGTATGCCAACCGCAACTTTGAGCAATCCAAAAGGCAAAGAAAGGAGGGTGCCAGGACCACCTGCCATGGCATGGGCTGCAATATTTAATAATTTATTATTATTTATTATTATTTATTTGCTTGTTTTCTTATTTCCATCCGTTGTCCTTAGCCAGTTCCTTAAAAGGCAGAACGCATGTGACAAGGCAAGCTGTACACGCTGGTACCCAGGCAACAACACCCAACAGACAACACAAGACAACACAAGACAAGACAAGACAGCTATGCCTCCACATTACACACAGAACAAACAGATAAACAAAGAAAGAAACACACAGTGAATCACATCGACAAGACAAACACAATGCAGATATGATGTTGGTCGAACATGTACCTACCACTTCATTGACCAGAAACAAGCAGGTTTACCAATACCGGCAAAGAGACCAGGCAGCCAGGATCACCCCCAATGCAATGTGCATGATCTGCAATGTGCTGGCTCATCGCAAGCATAAGCCCATTAGTGGGCCTCTGGAGTCACCAATAACAGCTAACATGGCTAATCCCACACTACATTGTCAGGACATCATCATCAACAGGGAGCCATTTTAAACTCAACCAGAAGATTGCACACCAAACCAAGATCAAATGAGCAGCCTCTGTGGCCCCAAAATCCCATGTGTTCCACGGTCAAGAGGCCCTAAACCCATTATACTTCACCAGAGAGCAGAGAGGGAGACCACGAAGAGAGAGGCCAAGCGGCCAAGAGAGCAGGCCACCAGGATCGTGCATAATGATATGGACAGCGACGTGTTGGCTGACCCAGTCACTAATGATCAGCATCACAGAGGAGCTTGTGGTGACAGGAAAAATGAAATGGCCGATGAGAGACCTGGAGCAGTTTGCTGAATTCAGAAACAAGCTGTTTAGTGGACAGCAAGTTGGATGAAAAGCTAGAAATCACAGCCATGCTGATGAGAAAAGTGCCAACTTCCAGTTGTGCAAGACCTGGATCATTACCTCATACCCTTCACCAATCTCTAAGGACTTCAAGGACACCGTGTGGTTTTCACTGTACAGAGGCCTTTAGGACTATCACCTCCTAACAAACAGCAGACCATCTCCTCCTCACAGAAAGCAGACCATCTCCTCCTCACAGAAAGCAGACCATCTCCTCACACAGAGTAGACTATCTCCTTCTCACAGAAAGTAGAGAAGGGGGAGGATGCCAGAATTATCTGCAACTGTATGGACTTAGCTGTAGTGTGCTGGCTGATAGTGAACATATTCCAGTTCAGTGATGTCTTGAGCTACAGTAAACCATACAATCAACCAACCAACCAATGGAAGGAAAGCAATGTGAGGCTGGATGAGGAACTCGGATCTAAAGGTCAAGATAACATGAAGACACGAACCAAGAAACCATATTCTGGATTGGACAAGACTTCTCTGGCGAACTCCAGTTTGACACCAGCATGCAGATTTGTAAAGTGACCTTGGGTGTCATGAAAGGCGCTTTAAATAAAATGTATTATTAATAATAATAATAATAATTATTATTATTATTATTATTATTATTATTATTAAGACAATGACAGGAAACCAGGAGCTCATTCCTGATTCCTGTACAGTACATGACAAAAACAAAACCAATGCCAGTCCGCCCAAGATGAGTCACGAGAAGAATTGAAGTAAAGTGAAGGAAATGTGAAACAGAGATGAAGAGGTGTTCAGGGAGAATCCCTATAAGGCACAGCCCAGAAAGGAAGCTGAAGACCAACTGGAAACCAACAGCCAGTCCCTAGGGAAATAGAATTTTCCATCGGGAAAATTGCCAAAGTGACTCCTTAAAGCATGAGATTTGGCCAGACATACAGTATGATCAATGCACCCTGAGTATGGTATAATAGTTGTGCCTCTTAGCTGAGTGTGCAGTGGGACTTTCTTGAGAGCGCAGCAGGATTTTTGCAAGCACGTAAATTATATTTTAAAGGGATATTCCGCCATTTTTGGAAATACGCTCATTTTCCACCTTCCCTCGAGCAAAACAATCGATATTTACCTTGTTCCCGTTCATCCAGCCATTCTGTGAGTCTGGCGATGCAACTTTTAGCTTCAGCCTAGCAAAGATCATTGAATCGGATTAGACCATTAGCTTCTCGCCTGCTAGCTTCATGTTTAAAAGTGACTAAGATTTCTGGTAATTTTCCCATTTAAAACGTGTCTCCTCTCAAGTTAGAAAGTGCAATAAGACCAACTGAAAATGAAACCTGGCGTTTTTCTAGGCTGATTTGACATGGAACTACACTCTCATCTGGCGTAATAATCAAGGCAACTTGCAGCTACTGGCACTACTATTGCTTGTTGTCTATGGGGACTATTTTCAGATGCTGCATAAGATATCACTGCGCCTATGGTACGTTTGCAAGTTGCCTTGATTATTACGCCAGATGAGAGTGTAGTTCCATGTCAAATCAGCCTAGAAAAACGCCAGGTTTCATTTTCAGTTGGTCTTATTGCACTTTCTAACTTGAGAGGAGACACGTTTTAAATGGGAAAATTACCAGAAATCTTAGTCACTTTTAAACATGAAGCTAGCAGGCGAGAAGCTAATGGTCTAATCCGATTCAATGATCTATGCTAGGCTGAAGCTAAAAGTTGTATCGCCAGACTCACAGAATGGCTGGATGAACGGGAACAAGGTAAATATCGATTGTTTTGCTCGAGGGGAGGTGGAAAATGAGCGTATTTCCAAAAATGGCGGAATATCCCTTTAAGAGAAATATGACTCTGAGCAAATAAAAATCCTACACGTGTTCATCTTGCTCTCTCAACATTTACCCGATGTACACTATCCATTCTCTAGCTACGCTCTCTTGACAGTTAAACATCAAGCAAGATCAAGCTTGCTTAGGGCAAGTCTCCCCCCCAAGTCTCCTCGTCCAACATCAGTGTGTGACCTCACGAATGTGGCTCTGAAATAATGGTCAAAAATTCACCATAAACATACTCCTTGTGGAAAGCCTTCCCAGAAGGGTTAAAGCTGTTATAGCTGCAAAGGGTGGACTGACTTCATTTTAAACCCTATGGATTAAGAATGGGATGTGACCGTAGTTCATATGGGAGTCAAGGCAGGAGAGCAAATATAGTGTACAATAGGAGCTGTCATGCCAGAGCTGCTAAATCCTAAGAGAGGAGAAGAAAGCTAAGATAAAAGAAAGAAGAGATACTGGATACAAAGAGGAATGCCATGAAGAGCACCTCTCTGACATTTCCCTGACATTCAACATATGAAGGACGGTGATTGATTTGATGCTGAGTAAAGACTGCTAAAAATTCCATAATTCCTTTCCTGTCCGCCGTCTTCACCATTCTTCCGATTGGGAGACAATCTTTCTGACAGGCAAATCTCTAATTTCACTTAATGGCTTGATCGAAATCTGCAGGCCTCTTGAAATCATCTGAGCAATGGGTTATTTCGGGATTCCCATTTCAAAAGAATGACACATTACATTAGCCTTGAATGAGCTGCCATTAGGTAGCGGTAGCGCAAGCATCTGCTTCTCTAAAATGAAATAGCACACATAGATGAATCTTGAGCGAATAAGTGAATAGTTAATGGGCTATTAGGGCTGTACAAATGGCTAATTTATGTCAAATTATCGTTCCAATCATTACCCCATCATTCTCTCTTTTAACTTCTGTTTGTTTCCCTCTCTTTCTCTCTAACTTGCCGGGCAAAAAGTACTCCTTTCTCTTTTGGCTGTCAGAGTGGAGCGAGCTATTCTGCACATCAGCGGTAGCAATACACGGGGGATTATAAATTTAGACAATATGTTGCTTCTCCTGCCCTGACCACAGATGAGCGCAGCCATGCTATGACCTAATGCAACTTACTCTGCAGATGGCTCTGTATATCCCATGATTAAATACACAGCAGCATAACAACAGCCATAATACAGAACAGGCAGTAAGTCAAACTGTCAATGTTGAAATGACTACAGCTTAGACAGATAACGTCATCTTGTGAAATGTCTTTAGTCACACGTTGCTGTGTGGGTCTGGATTTATTTTCTGTCACCGTTTTAGCCCTTCACTGTGTAACAGTTGTGTAAGCTGTGCTTTGCTCATTTTTGGAGTGGAGTATATGTGTGTCCTGTAGCCTATGTAAGGGTGTGTGCGTGTGTGTGTGTGTGTGTGTGAGACAGAGGGAGAGAGAGAGAGAGAGAGAATGTGTGTATGTGTGTGTGTGTGTGTGTGAGAGAGAGAGAGAGTGTGTGTGTCTCAGAGAGAAGGCACATACTCACAAGACACACACACACACACACACACACCCTTACATACATGAAGACACACATACATCCTTCCACTCTAAAAACGAGCAAAGCACAGCTTACACAACTGTTACAGAGGGACACGTTGGGCGCTCAGAGCACACAACTTGGCATTTGCAGCCTTGTTCCAATCAGAGCTGTGAGGTGCCGCGGAGGTGTGTGATCCCCAGGCCACAGACCATTAGAGGTGAGCTTTCACAGCTGCCGGCACTGAGCAACACTGCGCCGCGCCGCGCCTCGCCTGGTTCGGCCGCGTTGGAATGTGCAATACACGAAACACCAAAAACGGCTTTGCAGATATTGGGTCAAAGCTTTCAGCTCGATGGTTCTCTCGAATAAAAAGGCATGGAGCGGCACGGCAGCTATCAATCACTGTAAGATGAGCATGCTGTGATGTAAGGTTCTCACACAGAGAGGAGGAATGAATGTTTTGGTTGAATCAGTTGAGTTCTCGCTGTCAAAGAGGGACATATGTAATTAGGCACATGCTGAGATGGATTATTTTTGTGGGGCTTTTTTGCCTTTATTACATATGACAGTGAAGAGACTGACAGGAGGCGGGTGGGAGAGAGACGAAGTGAGATCGGGAAATGACCCGATTCGGATTTGAAATCGAGTCCCCGTGGGCACATGGTCCTGAATGTGGTATGCGAGCCCCCAAAAATGCACATTTTCATATACTGTAAGCCGAACCCTATCGCGTTCACCTGTTTAAGAAGAGAATAATAGAAGGAAATATATTCATTTTACATATAATCTAAGACCTGTTTTCAGCCACTGTAGTCTGCCCCCAAACTCTGAGAACTGTGACATGTGGAGTAGTTTGAATAGGCTACCTGAATGTCTATATGCCCCTCTATCATGTACATTATTTCATACAATTGGGAGGTCATGGTAACTTCACCTGCTGCCTAAATAGCAAAGACAATCACAGACAGCGTAGTAGTATGAGACCGTATAGCGGGGAAGTTGAGTTATGGCAGACTCAAGGGTGGTGCCTTAAGTACTCCGTTGATTGCAATGTCCGCCCATGGAGCTGCTGCTAATCTGGAGTGGCTGACAAATGGGAAGAATATCATTTGTCTCACTCAAGTTAACTGTGTGAACATGTTCCCTTCAGAGGCACAAGGTGTTGGGCGCTAACACATTTAGCTCCTCTAATAGATCTAGCCTACCATAATTTGATTACAATAGCCACCCATAAACATTAGGCTACACGTGTTAAAGGGCCTGCACAATATGTCCTAGAGTGTCTAGCGGTTAGACACTCTAGGATATATTAGACTCTAGCCTATATAAAATGCAGGGGAGAGTGGGGATCAACCAAACACATTTTGGTTTTGTAGGCTATTTTATTAAATTAAAAATTTCACCACCTACAGCTACGCAGAATTGCTCACAGCTGCACTGCAATGGCGGTTTGTTACAGTTGGCTACTAAACATGCCAGGCCGAAGTCTCAAATGGATATTATCATGCTGCAACTGATGTTCCTTTTTTTTCATTTTTGTGTCATGCGAGCATGCAGCAGATGCTACAACTAACACGTCAGGCATGGTCTGAGTGAGTTAAGTTGATCGCCTAGCAACCTCTATCAGGAAGACATCCGCAGTCGGAGCCCCTTGGCCTCTTAGGTCATCTTTCCTCAGCGAGGTGACGTGCTGCTTAAACAAACGCAGAAGAAGAAGAGGGAGGTGAGTGGGGCAGGCGCACGTTCGTTCATCCCTTGCTCAGATTTATCAGCTCGCTCCTGCCCCCGGGAACACTTACGAGAGGCACTTTAAGTGCTCCGCATGCACGGCGGGAGCGCCTCAGTGCACGCGTCCTCCGCGTTTGCTGACGGCTCACGGAGGCTAATGCGAGTGGAACACACCACTTGAGCGTCGACAGAATAAGAGCAGTCTTCAGCGCTCACGCCGACTCGCATTGTCACATGTGAAAGCGTTCATATTCTCTGCATACTCTGGGTAGGCCTATATGGCTAGACCCTTAGGTTAAATGTTTCCGTTCGCCGATTCCTGGACAATCTTGTCATTCTCATTGGTACAGTAGCCTACCTCACATGCATGAGCGAGTCAATGCATTTTAGCCATTTAATGAGCCTTCTCTCTATAGAATTAAGAATTATAAACACTTGACGGCCTGCGTACTACAAAGTGAACTAGAAAGAGGAGCCTAGGTCCAGTGTATGGGGGGGGGGGGTGATTACTGACAGGGGGCCCCCAGATAGCCCTCTCAATAGTACTATATATGTGACCCTTCAAAGTGAAATCAGTCGCTTAGCGCACAACGTTATTGTTGTGGTGTTGGTTCAGACGAAGACATTAACACACACGAAGTATTAGAACAGAAAGCATACGTTTACTCTCCTTCACATCGTCATTACATTTCTCCAACACACCCTATTAGCACTAGCGCCCTCTAGTGTCTGCACTCCCAATGCATACAGTATAACACAACACTACCAGTGAATGCATAGAACAATACAATCTATGGACACAACATCTTCCCCTTTTGAACAAAGCATACCCATGGTAACCTAGGTGGACAGGACACTGTCACTCTAACAATGTAGGAGATCAAAGTACACACTTCTAAACACATTCACATTATTCATAACAGTTCATTTCTCCATGACAAAGTCTTTAGTCCAGCTAGGTGGATTCCTGATCCTGGCAGATCTGGGCTGGCTACCAGAGTCAGGGTCAGGTGGTTGATCAGTCCCTGTGGTACAGTCCATTGATTCATTAGAATTGGAGTCTGTGCACAATTCTGACAACGCTGACAAGTGGGAGGCATTCCAGATCCTTCCATCGTCCAACAGGTAAGTGTTTGGTCCTCTCTTCGTCACGACAGTTCTCGGTTTAGAGAATTTCAATTCTCCTTTCTTTACTCTCCATGGCTTCCTGACCCGTACTTTGTCACCAGGATGTAAGTCGGTGGACCTGGCGTGTCTCTTGACATCAGTGTATTCTTTCATCTTTCGTTGTTTATCCTTCACTCTTTCACGCATGGCATTTCTGTCAGATGGAGGGACAGGCATGTCGATCACCTGCAGCTTTGTTCTCATCCGTCGGCCATGGAGCAGTTCTGAAGGGGATACTCCAGTGGTAGCATGTGGGGTTGCCCTATAGTCCATCAGGTATGTTCTCAGGAATGGCTTCCATGGTTCTCCTTGAATTGAAGCAGTTTGCAGGCAATCTTTCACACATCTGTTAAATCTCTCCACTTCCCCGTTAGCTCTTGGGTAATAAACGGAAGATCTCATGTGTTGAATTCCCCTCTTTTTGAGAAAGTCCGCAAACTCAGCAGATAGGAACTGAGGACCATTATCACTTATCAAGTCCTTTGGATTCCCTTCTCGCGAAAAAACTGTCGTCAGAAATTGTATGATGGTAGCTGTATCGGCCCGGGGAGCAAAGGCCACTTCCGGCCACTTACTGTAATAGTCAACCATTGTGATGGCAAATCTACACTCAGGAGGCGCTATCTCAAATGGGCCCACGATGTCCACAGACACTTTTTCCCAAGCAGCAGATGGTAAGGGAACAGGTTGAAGTGGAGCATCATGGGTGACAGTGGATTTATCATTCTGTCTGCATGTAGTACAATTCTTAATCATTGTCGCTATATGACAGTCCATTTCAGGCCACCAATACAATTCCCTAAGGCGCTGTTTGGTGCGCACAATACCTTGGTGCGTTTCATGAGCGACATCAATGAGTCTTTTCTGCAGTGACTCAGGCACCAGCAAACGATGAGTACCTCTGACGATGCATTCATCCATGACTACAAGTTCATGGCGAATGGAATAGAATGGTTGTAATTCAGGTTCCAATGCCGCTTTACATGAGGGCCAGCCTTTCTGTAACTGCGCACATAGCTTTGTTAGTACTGGGCAGGCACGACACTCTGATCGAAAGTCTTCCTCAGACACCGCATAGAGGTCAGTGAGGATGGCCGCAACTGTCTCCAGCTCTTCTGCACATGCAGTGTCTGTCTCAGGAAGTGGAAGCCTCGATAGGCAGTCAGCAACCTGGTTCGACGATCCAGTCCTATATTCAACATCATAATCAAACTCCAACAAGCGGGCTGACCATCTGGCTATCCGAAGACCAGCACGGTTATTCCCCTTGGTTGTCAGCAATGTCGTAAGAGCTTGATGATCAGTACGTAATAGAAATCTTCTTCCCCACAGCCAAGTGCGCCACTTCTCAGCAGCCCACACGCAGGCTAACGCCTCCTTCTCTACGATGGAGTACTTCCTCTCAGCATCAGACAAACTGCGGGATGCAAAAGCAACAGTCTGTTCTGCACCGTCACTGTCCAGCTGAGTCAGAACAGCACCCACCCCATAGTCTGAAGCATCTGTAGATACTATTGTAGGCTTGCTGGGGTCGAACAACACTAGGGCAGGGCTATGCACTATCAGCTGCTTGACGCGGTCCAATGCAGCTTGGGCTGCTGTATTCCACTGAAACGGGCAGTCTTTTCGCAGCAGAGCTCTCATGGGCTCCACGACAGTTGCATAGTTAGGCACAAACTTGCTATACCATGCACTCAGGCCAAGAAACGAGCGAAGGGTAGTAGAGTCAGTAGGCCGTGGGGCATTCAGAATGGCAGCAACATGAGAGTCATCTGGCAGCAGACCCTCTGGACCAATCTTTTGGCCAAGAAAGGTTAGAGTAGTTTGACGTAGCTGACATTTATCCATATTCAGTTTCAGTCCTGCATTGTTGATCCTGAGCAGCACAGCATGCAAATTGGCCTCATGAACAGCTTCTGAATTTCCATAAATAATGACATCATCAAGATAGCACTGTACCCCTTTTAGGCCACTAAGAATTTGTGTCATCATCTTTTGAAAAACGGCTGGAGCCGAACAAAGTCCATAGGGTACACGGCAGTACTGATACAGACCTTCATGTGTAATGAAAGCAGTGAGACCTCTGCTCTCTTCATGCAATTTCAGCTGATGGTAAGCAGATTTGAGATCCAGGGTAGAGAACATAACAGCCCCATGCAGTTCTGACAGTATGTCCTCAATTAGTGGCAATGGATAGCTGTCAGTGATTACAGATTTGTTTGGCTCCCTCAAATCAACGCACATGCGTATATCGCCAGATTTTTTTTTAGTGACTACAATTGGGGAGACCCACTCAGACGCATCAATTTTCTCGATTATGTCGTTTTGCTCCAGGGTCCTGAGTTCCTGAGAGACAGCATCACGAACTGAGAGAGGTAAACGTCTAAGTTTTTGCTGTACTGGCTTCACGTCCGGTCGGACCTTCACCTTGTGTATGAAGTCCTTTGCACACCCGAATGCCATTGGTGATTCACATTCCTGTTTGCAGTGGGTGTCAGTTTGGCGAAGTGTTGCACACACCTTTTCTGTTTCAGGTATGACCTGACCACCTTTAATGTGTAACTGAAGGGCAGTCACCAGGTCCATGCCCAGTATAGGTGTCCCTGTCTTCACAATGTAGAAGTCTGTCATGGCACTCCTGCCATGGTAAGTAGTGCTAGCTCTAAGACATCCTACTACATTCAGTTTCTCTCTAGAGTATGTCACCAGCTGCGCTCTAGGCTCATTTAATTTAACTGCACTGAGATTTGCACTGTAAATATTCTGTGGCAGTATAGAGACACTGGACCCTGTATCCACTAACAGTCTAACGGTACATGTCTGTTCAGTGTCTGGTACAGTTATAGTGACATTGCACATGAGTTTATCTGTGTCAACAGTGCAACCATGTTCAACACTTAAAACATAAAATTCAGGAACAGTCACTTCATTAACAGGCTTTTGGGATGATTTACAGACACGCGAGTAGTGCCCAACCTTCCCACAGGAGTTACATTTACAGTCTTTAGCAGGGCATGATTTATCGTTAGCTTTGTGATCAGCTGAACCACAACGATAGCATGACATAGTTCCATCCATGCTCTGCGAGCCGTCTTTGTATTGTGGTCTGCGCGCCTTCTTTTGAACTTGTATGGCGGCAACGGGCTTTGTGTCCGCCACAGCAATGGCCTTTGCGTCAGCTATGGCAGCTTCAGTACGCCTAGCTAAAGTCAGAGCACGGTCAAGAGTCAAATCTTCCTCCATTAAAAGTCTTTCCCGTATACGAGAGTTATTGGTTTTCTCCACAATCTGATCACGTAACATCTCATTCTCCATTGCTCCAAATTTACACTTTTTAACGAGCTCACGCAGTGCTGCTAAGTAGTGATCTGTAGACTCACCGACAGCTTGTGCTCGTTGTCTGAATCGATATCTCTCAGCAACAACGTTGAGTTTGGGCTCAAAATACTGTTCCAAAGCCTTCACGGATCCGTCATAGTCATTGGTTTCCAGTGGCAAAGTACTGTAGATTCTTTGCCCCTCCGTTCCCAAACAGTGAATAAGCAAGGCTCTTTTTCTCGCAGCAGGAAAAACATCACCCCCGATTGCTAGCAGGTAGTTGTCGAAGTAGCCTTTCCACGCAGCAAATGGAACTTTTGGCTCTCCTGGGCAGTCCAGGAACACGGCAGGAGGTTGTATGGATAGCAGAGACATTTCTTCACTATTATCCTCGTCGCCACTTTGTTGTGGTGTTGGTTCAGACGAAGACATTAACACACACGAAGTATTAGAACAGAAAGCATACGTTTACTCTCCTTCACATCGTCATTACATTTCTCCAACACACCCTATTAGCACTAGCGCCCTCTAGTGTCTGCACTCCCAATGCATACAGTATAACACAACACTACCAGTGAATGCATAGAACAATACAATCTATGGACACAACAGTTATTTTGAGAAAATCCACAAAAAACAAGCTTCCAGGTTAAAATGTTGAATTTCACTTTTTCGCATAATTCGACAGTATACACAGTCTACAGTTTCATATCGTGAAATAATTCACGGAAAAGCATACGTCTTGACTGTTAAACCCGGCGAGGATTCAACACATTTGCAGTCATTCCCTTTGTCCACGCTGCTTAAAAAGCTAATTTCTCCTCTTCTGGCATATCGTGACAGGAGAATCATGTCAACTTTTGATGCGGTTATCTTAGCCATAGTTTGTCTAATACCCTCGATATACTGTACATATCGTTGGAAAGCTTAGTTTAAGGCCGTTCACGTGAGCACAATAACTTAATTTTGTAAATGTTACCGAAACGACTGGTTTCACTTTGCAGGGTCACATATTATCGGGGGGCCCAGAATTATTTTCTGAATTGTGAATATTTTCTGAAGAATGATTGCATAAGAGTTCTCTTAATCACAGGCCACCAAGGTATGGCTGTAGGCCTACAATTCACCTTTTACAAGTCAGCATGCATTTCCTTTCGAACAAGAGGAAAGAGACAGTTGCATAAATGCACTGCCAAAGCACTGTCAACTGGCTGCTTCAATAAACACCCCATCATCTATGTCAAAACAATCTGATGGGACTTTCACAACACTTGATCTGGTCTCATAATGTGACACCCAAACACATACACAACCACAAATATCCAAAACCATACAAGTGCCACGATTGCAGTCAAAATTAAGAACCATTCACTGAAAATATTAAAACAGCTGTTAAGATTTTAAGAGAGAGAAAGAACAAAAATGTGGAAGAAAAAGACTGTGTGTAGATATTAGTTTTCTGTATTTTTTTTTATTATCATTTTCTCTCTGCCTGTCACCAACACATTAACTCCACTGTGGCAAATGATGTAATAGCTGACCTACATGGCAATGACTGGTACAACAACAACAACACATATTAAAATAGGCCTACAGTACATGTCAATGTCAATGTCAATGTCAAATTTATTTGTATAGCACAATTTACAGACGGCTGAGCCGCACTAAAGTGCTTCACAGTAAAGTGCAAATAACATGAATACATGTACATGTGAATGTTTGCCTACTTTCACTTCATCAATACATACAGAGAGAACATCACGTATCTGAACATGACAAAGTGAGCAGGTAAAAGCATGCAGTGCTGAAGAAAGTCCTTAAAGGGTTTTAGTTTTATGTTACGTGTGTTCTTTTGAAATTTCAATTGGATTCAAGTTTAATGGGTAGGCTAATTTAAATATGCACATCCTTAATGTTGCAACTGCATCAACTAATCTACTTTATAGAGCTAATTTCATTAAATAGTTAATTTGCTCAAATCATAGTGGTTTTCACTTATAACAAATACACAAATACATTTGACAACAGATGACAGACCTAATTGTAGAGTGAAAATACCTTTGCTGTTATTAAAAAGACTGCATGAATGATTAATTGAAATTAAATGTGCATTAAAAGACAAAAAACACTCAGACAGTCCGCCCTTAATAAATAGGGAGTATTACAAGTAATGGTTCCTGCCTGGGATTTGACGTATCCCTCACAAAGCCGATTGCTTTAATTTTGCATTGTGTCTGCGCTTACTCTTGTGTGTTTAGGCCCCGGGCTCTGAGACCTGTCTACTGTTGAAAGTCATTGTGTGGTTGAATTAAATGGAGTGTGTTCACCGAGCAGAGGCTTTTACCCAAAGTGTAGCAGCCAAAAGAACATCGTCGGGCTGAAGGAGAACCAACCACCAGAGATTCCACCCGTCCCGCACAAGCTGAGAGTCCACGAGGCACAGCACAGCGCACAAGGCAGCGCTGGGGAAGACGATGCAGCGGGTCGCTGCATGACCACTGCGTCTCGGCTCTCCGTGTCCTGGAGACATGTCCTGTCTCATGCCATGTGGATCTGACCCATGTGGCTCTGAGACACTGGATGTCACCAGCTGGCCTCAGACTGGAGGGGACACATGAGTTTACTTATAGTGTTTCCATTGAGTGGTCCGGTACAGCACAGTTTGGAATGGCACACCCTGTGTTTCGACTGGCAACAGTACTCTTACGTGATAGGCCGGATGCTGATAGCTGCATCAGTGAGATAAGTAGTGTGACATCATACCAGTGTGACGACAACGAACGTGGCACAACAAACAACAAGGACATCCTATCTGGACACAGAGATGTGTTAAAAAAGAAATAATAATAACGCCAGCTGTGTTGTTTCCAACACATTTGTTTTAAGAGTGTATATTCCTTAACAGCAGCTTCCTGTGTGGCAGGAGAGGATCACAAACAAGAATGAATCCACTCACTCACGTTATCGCAGCATTACTGTTATAAAGACCACACACACATATTGAGAGTTCAATCCAATCAGGACTCTCTGGCAGAGAGATGTTGTATCTCAGTGGAACCCTCCTGGATAAATAAAGGATAAATAAGATCAAATAAAATAGATCACCCAATCAGCAAAGCACAGAGACTTCAGAGCCAAAGGGATTGACTCTGGTAAACCCCTTCCCAAACTCCTTGCGGTCCTGTTAAAAGTGCATTCCAGATGATAGAAGCAACCCTTCAGCATGAAGCTCTCCTTAATTTGGCGCTCTCTGTAACTCACTGGTCCAGAAGAACAACCTGTCAGACCCTCTTGCTGGGTCACACATTTTGTTGAGGCGGCTGAAATGAGTTTTTGTGCTCTTTTATGCCCTCACAGACTATTTCGTTTCAAATAAAAAAATAAATAAATAAATATAAAACAACAGGAGCATAATTTTAGAGTGCAAGGTCATCAGAGGAGACTGTACCAATCCGTAGGAACATGAAGTGCTCGCATGAATTTTCAGAACTTTCTTAAAGCCTCGACGGTCTGTAAGAAGGGTTATCTGCAGGCTTATGCATGTCCTGGGTTTAACTGAAGTGGCCAGTTCTGGAGTATCTCATGGCCTTTGGTTTTACAAACTCTATGGGAAAAGCTATTCATAAAATGTGCTTTCCAATGGAATAGTGTGAGAGGCTCAAGAAAGCTCTTTCTGATTCAGGCCGCCAAAACCTCAACATCGGTTGCTAGTGAAGAAATCGAGCTTCGACTTGTTGTCACAGATGGAGTCCAGGCCCAGATGTCTGTGCCATGTACTACTCCATCCCGATATGTTTGACATGGAATGTGTTGAGAGCTAAATCTTGATGAAAGAGCAGATCTCTCACACACCGTGGGGTTTTTCGTACACTCCAGCATTCCGAGCTGTCAGGGCCACGAGGACATGGGGTTGATTTGGAACAAGAAATGCAGAGAGCAGGAAGTTTGTGTTGGAGCTTCTGCAGAAATCCATCATGGCGCTTCACACCTCAGCACAAGATCAACAGGGGAATAGCACTACTCTGTCACTCAGAGGTGGAGGGCTGACATGCAAGAACCCCACATCAAATATGATTGGTTGGATGAAAGAGGCATTGTTGTCAGTTCAAAACAAGAAGATTTTAAAGACATTCTTATTATTTTAACAGTTTTAACGTAGCCTATGCTATCAAAAGATGAAAGTTACCATGGTAACATGCACTTCCTATGAAGATTATCATCATGATGATTTACAAAAACATTTATGCCACCATAATAAGTCTTTATTATTATTATTCTAATAATTATAGAATGACATGAGATTTTTGGCCCATATTGATATGATCTGGTATAAACGTCATTTAAAAAATAAATATACAGGTCATAATTCATTATGAACATTCATATAGAGTCTAATGCTTGTTTGTAAATTATCATAATGACTTATAATCACATTATGTCATGTTATGAATGTTATACGCATAAGTCATTATAACGATGATCTTCATAGAAGTGTTACCGTTACACTACTCTCACAGAGTCAGATGAGTATTTCTACACACACTGTAAATCTAGACTCAGACATCTGATTTGGAACGTGCTTAATTAGGGAATAATTCTACGACAAGGTTGTGTGAAGCATCCTAAACTGAATCTTGTGTACTCTGGTTATACTCTGATAGTATCTGATAATGTGCCAGACGACTATGTAAGCCCTGGTACTGGTACAACAAGTGAAATGAGCTTGTTGTATGCATCTAAGGATTCCTGACGCATCCACGTTCGTGATGAAAAGCCTCTGCAGAAGGAATAGCCTCTGCAATTATAGAATTCTCATTATGTCTTGTTGACATTAGTAATTTACTTAAGAAAACAACAACTACTTGCCTGTCTGGAGCACTCATATTCATGTAAACTAAAAATATGAGTAATCGTAATCAACATTAAGCACCCTGCACTGCTTTAGAACATTATTCATGTTAGTTCCGGAACTACGTAACTTAAAGTGACTACCCCTGACAGGAATCATATCCCATTTCAAATATGAACTGTCAGTTGTCTAAACTGTCTCTACACTTGCAGTGTGAAGAGGATATACAAGTAAATAGCCTACTAGGCTACAGGACATAATATCTTTTAAATGGGCATTTTCTTCAAGGAATCTCAGCCAGCCCAATACTGTTGTACAGTTGTTGCCTGCATGATTTGCAGTTACCTTTGGTTATACTGTAGCTATAAGCTGAATAGTATAGTCTTTTGTCATTATGTGGGTGATTGTGCGGTGTATGCTAATGTGTGTGTGTGTGTGTGTGTGTGTGTGTGTGTGTGTGTGTGTGTGTGTGTGTGTGTGTGTGTGTGTGTGTGTGTGTGTGTGTGTGTGAGTGTGTGTGTTTGTGCTAGACTTAAGAGCAAGGCAAAAAAATTGGACCCACACATTGAAGACAGGAGTTGTACTAAACAAAGATGATGGCTTCCTTGCTGAAATCCAGCATTTGGCCTGCGGGCGCATGGAGGCATCCACTACCCTAAGTCAGAAGGCATCCCTGAGATCTGAAATATCATTTCTAAAGCGTTACATCATGTGTGAGCACTCCACTGCCCCGAGGGTCCCTCAGCTCCACGCAGTCACCATCCGTGACTAAAGCTCCAGCTTTGTCTGCCCCATGAGTGGTGTCCAATTATTCTAAAATCGAACAAAAACACACTATTTGTTTTTTTTAGTCATTCTGCTAACTGCATACAAAAACTGATGTTCAGGCTTTTTTAAAAATGATGGGTAACACTTATAGCCTGCCTGACTAGCGCCTACCACTTCTCAAATGAGACGTGGTCTGGCAACCAAACGTTCGTTTTCTTGTATTTGAAAAAATCCCCAGATCCGTTCATTGGGCGCCACAGATGTCTATCAAATGCGTCTGTGCATAGCTCACCATCGTCTTGCTTTCCCCCCTGTTCTGTGATTGGTCCCCTATCTCAGGCAAAAATTAGGGCGGTAGTTTCCAGACTGCCTTAGCAGCGTGAATGAATGCGCAAGGCAGCATGGGAACAGCCAGGCTATAATACTTAATGAAATAGTGCTGAAATGCTTTCAAGATGTGATAGGTAGACCTGTTTAGACATTTTGTAGCCTATACTCTGCTTCGTCCCATTGCTCACACTTGCACCCTTGAATTGCACCATAAGGTGGCACTTTTGTGAGGTGTTAGAAGGGTGAGGAAAAAGGGGAATAAACATTCAAACGGAGTTGGTCTAATTTGTTTTTGAAGGTTCAACTTCACACCCCTATCACGTCTAGTGTAGTCAGCTTCATTGATTACAGTGAAAGTTAATTGTTTCAACTGACACTTAGCGAATGGAACGCTTCAGTTTCGTGGCTGGTGTAGCCTCCCCGTCGGAGTCAAATGTTCCTTTGAGTCTTTAGGGTAGCAGAGTTCTACTTTTCACCAGACAGGCAAGGTAGCATGGGCCATTAATGGAATGATACACTGTGTGGGAATCCACTTCACGCCTTACAGAGAGCATAAGTACATGGTTGAAAAACTGAAACTGTCAAAACCACCACCACCTGAAGAAACTCAGCGCAGTGGTTGACAGTAGCCTGCTGTGTTTTTTGAGTGACTCACAACTGAGCTGTAGGCCTGTCTCCCTCCCTCCCATCTTAGCTTAACCTCAGTCCGTCCTCGTTCCTGAAACTCACTCTGCCGCCCTTGGTCAGAGGTGCCTCCTGTGGCTCGAGCTCTTCCATTCCCCTCCGCACCAACAGCGGCCCCTTGGCCTGGCCAGGCTCCACCGTCACAGTGGACGAGATGACGGCCCTGTCAGCGCCCCGCTCCACACCACACCGCACCGCGCCGTTCCGCTGATCAACCCCGTGTGCATTTGTTCCCCTCGCTCCGTCTCAGAAGGAGTCAGAGGCGAGCGCAGCGCAGCGCGGCGGGTAATTAATCTTGCCGCTGATGTTTGCCAGCAGCGTGACACGTTTCAGCCGGTGGCAATGAAAAATAACCAGGGCACATTGTTTTTTAAGTAATGAGAATGCGGATGGAGCGTTGAAGCAACAGTGCGTAGCCTTCAACACTGGAAGCCGGTGTTCCCTCATAACGCTCGAGGAGTATTATCATATCACGACTTTTTGCATAACATTTTAATGTATGGCAGCTCACGGACCTGAACGGTGCGCATAGCTATTGGCATATGCTCTGTTTATTAGTTTGAAATGTCAAATCAAATTGAGAGCCGGAACAGAGATCAGTTAATTTGCTCTACATAAGCATGCAAACCATGTTTGGCCAGCATCGCCTTCTCCTCACCGCTGTCCCAGTAGGATTTCTGCCCTATTGAACTAAACAAACATACCCCGCCGAGTTCGCCATGTTTGCTTCCCTCTCTAACCTTTTGTTTAACCCTCACTTGTCTCTTTTTAACCCTTGCAGGGTTTTGTCTCATTGGAGGACTATAAAGCTACTGGCTCTTGCCACTGTGAGTCTTGATATCCATGTGCGGTGTTTACTTATCCTAGTATACTTAGCCTCAATCTCCCACAGATGTTAGCTTGTGGATACACCCCCTGGCACGTGGGATCAGTGAGCAGCATGGTGACTGGGTGATGGACGAGGTGAGAGGGTGAGATGGAAACTGAGAAGAGAGAGAGAGAGAGAGAGGGTGAGATGGAAACTGCTAGGAGAGAGAGAGAGAGAGAGAGAGAGATGGAAACTGAGAGTAGAGAGAGAGGGGGAGACTGATGGTCTGTATCAGAGCAGAGCTCTAACTTGACAGAGGGGCAATGAGGCAACTGCCTTCTGGTTCGAATGGGCTCTGAGAAAGAAGGAAAGAGGTGTTATCTCCATGCTTATGTTACCCTCTCTGAGACTGGGATTCTATCACATACACATACACACACACACACACACACACACACACACACACTCTTACAAAATAATCAACCACTGTACTGATCTCATCACTCTTGCCGTCATCCAAGTACCATGTAGGGCATCTGGTCTGTATTGCATGTGGTCAGGACAGTGTTACAACCCAAATTCACTTGTCCTAGTGTCTTTGACCTTTCATGGCCGTACAAGTAACATACTGTATCAGGTTTGGCAAAGCCAACTCTAGAGGGAGACAAAGATGTACTAAAACGTAACCACACAAACCAATGAATTAATTGTTGTAATAAATATGTCTCCCCATCTGTGTCTTTGGTAGAAAAATGAAATAAAAACGCTGCGAAATGGTCGTAAGACTCCAGAGTGTTCGTTTTTGGACCAATGTGCCTTAGCTCTGTGGAAAAAAAGTTCTGGCCCTGAGTCTCAGCTTAATGGCAGGGGGCATGAAGCCTTGCTGTCCTGACTGATTTGGACCCGGTGATCCAATCTGACCCAAACACTGCGGCTCGGCTCTGCTCTGACACGCAGAGAGTCGCCCTCCAAACTCAGTGGCCCTGCCATCTGAAGCCTTCCCTCTTACATCAGCACGGCACAGCACAGGCCAGGCCTGCTGTTTGGACCGCCTGTTCTGCCCCTCTGGATTTCATCTTGAAAATGTCACAAATCTGAGAGTGGGCCCAAACCCCAGACTTTATTCTCCGAGCCTCGATGGAACTCGACGGGCGCCCTCGCCAATGTCCGGTAAGCAGAAAAGGCCAGACCACCGGTGTATTATGGCTAAAGGTCAGGCTTGCGTCTATGCTGTGTTTGAGATTTGAAAGTGAAACAAAGAAAGCTTATGTGACTTTATTAGCTGGCTTCAGCCCATTCAGCATGTTTTATCCATCTGATTATTTCCTTCACTTCATCATATTTCAAGAGAAACATTTATAGTCCTTAAACTTAACAAGTGGATAATTTCTATTTGGCTGAAGTACCTTAATTGAGTGAAGCAATTTCCCGTGGCTCCTCTAATTGAGAGCATTAAGTAGCGCAAAGCAAATGGATTTGGATGGGTTTGTTTATTTGTTTATTGGTATGGAGTGAATGCCCTAATGCTTATGATTATGATAATTGAACCGCGTCTAGAGTAATGTAATTGGTGGCATTCAATATGGGGCACAGCCAGTAATAGCCCCATAACGCTTGGAGATCTCAATCGCAGGCAGAGAGAGTGAGAGAGAGAGAGAAAAGAGAAAGAGAGAGAGAAAGGAAAAGGACAGACAGCGGGGGAAGAGAGGGATGGAGGATAAGAGAAAGAAAGAGAGAGAAAGGGAGAAGGGGGATGAGAAAGAAAGATAAAGGAAGAGACAGAAAGAAAATAAGAGTGGAGGAGAAAGAGACAGACAGAGAAGAGGAGTAGACAGAAGAAGAAGTAAGAGGCTGATGGAGAGATTAGAGAGAAGAAAGAAAGAAATGGGAAGAATAAGAGGGAAGAGATGAAGAGAGTAAAGGAGATGACTCACAGTGGAGTGACAGTGAGACAGAGAGCAAGATTCTCCACTCCCAGAGAGCATGCACTTATTACATGCCATAAATAATTTATTATAATAATCATTACTAAGAGCTGTAATGGTCCTCCCTCTCATTCTTCTCCTCTTCCTCTTCCTCGTCCTCCTCTTCCTCATCCTTCTCCTCTTCCTCCTGCTCTTCCTCCTGTTCTCTCAGATTAGGCTGATACACTGTCCATCAGATGAGCCGCTGTCATCTGATCTTGAGTCGTGACTCATATTACATCACCTCTGGGACTGTCAAAAAGCGTGCCCTAGGGCCATTGTGGCACAACTGGCTACAGCGCGCGCACCACATTCAGGTCCGTGTGCCCACAGGGAACCGTGTTGGAATTCCAACCGGACTCATTTCCCAACCCCATCCTATCTCTCTCTCTCTCTCTCTCTCTCTCTCTCTCTCTCTCTCTCTCTGCCTCCTGTCACTCTCTGCACTGTCCTATACCATTCAAAATATAAACAACGACGACGACAATAACAACAACAACAACAAAGCAAGCCCTGCCTGACAGTCACTCTCAAAGCTCACAGACAGACAGTCACTCACAAGTCTCACAGACAAACAGCAGCCATGTTCAGGAGGCTTGAATACTCTCAGTCCGAGATCTAAAAGCCTCACCTGTCTATTTGAGTCAGTTTGACGTTACATGCGCCTGTGAGTGTGTAGCACAGTCTTCACGGCAGGGCTGTCTTCATCAGTGCCATAATATTGTGCTCCACCTCCGCAACCAGTCTTGAGCTGACCGCCATGGAAGTTCTTGTGTCGAGTTTGCAATTCAATGAGCAATCACAATGTACAGTAACCTAATACCATTCCATGGACCAATATCAATATATACATACTTATATCTCGTTAATTCATTTTTTCCCTCTCTCTTGTAGACCAGTTAGGCCTTAAGCAATTTCCTTAGTGATGGGTGGGGGGGGGGGGGGGGGGGGGGGGGGGGGGGGGTTGGGGTTTATGGAGTGTAAAGTGTTTGAGATAGAGGGCCAGGATCTCATTAGTTAGTCAATAACACAGAAAAAAAAATGCAAATCTATTATAGCGACTATGGATCACTGGAGATGTGAGTAGAATACATTTCCTGGGTCCACTAACGATGTATTATGTTGAACTGTGCTTTAGTAATTGGGTTCAGTAGTATGAGTTCATCTGTGTTTTTAATTATATGTTCAGTTGAAACTCTCTGCGTGATGGAGAATATACATCCGATCATAATGGTTTGCTTTGTTTACATAATGTTATCGCACCGTGTAATTCTTTTTTGTGTGGACTTCAT
>NW_026910769.1:20000-25000 GCF_963854185.1 Sardina pilchardus
TCACTGTACACATCAAAACACTTCTTCAACACGATATCACTGTACACATCAAAACACTTCTTCAACACGATATCACTGTACACATCAAAACACTTCTCCTCACAGTACACATCAAAACACTTCTTCAACACGATATCACTGTACACATCAAAACACTTCTCCAACACGATATCACTGTACACATCAAAACACTTCTCCAACACGATATCACTGTACACATCAAAACACTTCTCCAACACGATATCACTGTACACATCAAAACACTTCTCCAACACGATATCACTGTACACATCAAAACACTTCTCCAACACCTTATCTGTGTTATGAGCTTTTGACACCATGTATTGTTCCTCTGACTATATATTTAAGGACACAACTTTCAGGATGCAAGTAGCCTATAACTTTTATTACAGTTTTTGCCTATTGCTTACACACTAAAATCACATGACCAAAGCTTCAAAACTCAAACTTCTTGTTGCATACTTGTAAACACTGTGAAACCATAGCTTAAACACATTATCAACTGTGCACTTTGTTTGCAATTCTGCAACACACTTATAGCGAAACACTACACACATTTTCTTACATTAGACACTTTGTTCAAAAACAAAATCTCTGTTATCATTGGGAAAGCACTTTTCCAATGCACATATTCCATATGCACAACTCATCTGGCAATTGTAGGCACTTACATACAGCCTTGAAAACACTTGCACAGAAAACAGAACGCCAATCGGTCTGAACCTTAACACTACAAACAGGCCTCCAGTAAGCCATTTTGAGAACTTTGCAAACAATTTCATACTCTATATCATACAGTTTTTTCCATTCGTTTACACACAATTTTGAAAACGGGGCTCTTTTTGTCTAAACACATCACACAATTAACCAAACACAACACCCAATCAGCAGAACATAACAGATTGTTAGCAAAATGAAATATTTCTGTCAAAACAATAAACACATTGATAAAACCTTATACTGTTCTCATATCACTAACACATTCTTTGAATGATTCCACACTGTCGCTATCTTATACACACCAACACAATAAATTCAAAACATATCTGTAAAAACCCTCTTCCAATATATGGATCTTATTCAGACATATTGTTTGAGAGCATTAGGATAATTTAGATGTCAAAAATATCAAGCAATGCACAAAACTGATGCTGCAGACAATATTTATTTCTTTCACTGTACCATATGTTACAGTAAGTTACAGTGACAAGTCAATCAACAGAAAATGGCAAAATTATAGTTCTTACTACTGTAATGTGTAGAAGAATAAAATGTGTACACAAATGAAAATACTGTACACTTACAGTCACTGAAGAAAAACTAAAGCAACAATACAAACAAGTAACAACAATACGTAATACTCTAATAATCTCTCCGTCTAGCTGGATCAAGCCATAAGAGTTCATCCACATCACAGGCTATGGGTGCCTCTCGTTTGGGCTTTTATACATCCTCCCTTGCTCCTCGGGCCTCGATCCTCACTGATGGACATAAAGAATAATGGGGCGAAAACAATGGGATAGTCTATCCAGTGTTAGTTATAGATCAGTGGGAACGCCCCTCGAGGATCGAGCATAACACACCTGAGTGCTGCGTTTTCAATTTTGCACATGTGTGCTTACACACCTGGTGGATGTGATTATTCAATTTGTTCATTAGTGTGGTCATTGGCAAGCCAGGGCTTTGTAATGAGAAGGAAGTACCTAACAATCTTTATCTGTGTCTAAGGTGTGAAAATGTGTTTTACGTTTTGACATTCACTGTGTGTAATGTTTTGCAAAAAGTGTGAAGCTGAATTCGTGCGTAATGTTGTACTGCTCTGCGCAGTGTGTGTGAGTGCCGAGGTTCCTTTCCTACGGCCCAATACCGGAACAGTGCCGAGGTTCCTTTCCTACGGCCCAATACCGGAACAGTGCCGAGGTTCCTTTCCTACGGCCCAATACCGGAACAGTGCCGGGGTTCCTTTCCTACGGCCCAATACTGGAACAGTGCCGAGGTTCCTTTTCTACGGCCCAATACCGGAACAGTGCCGGGGTCTTCCTTTCCTACGGGCCAATACCGGAACAGTGCCGGGGTCTTCCTTTCCTACGGCCCAATACCGGAACAGTGCCGAGGTTCCTTTCCTACGGCCCAATACCGGAACAGTGCCGAGGTTCCTTTCCTACGGCCCAATACCGGAACAGTGCCGAGGTTCCTTTCCTACGGCCCAATACTGGAACAGTGCCGGGGTCTTCCTTCCTAATGTGTTGAATCTTCACCGGGTTGAACAGTCAGAACGTATGTTTTTCCGTGAAATGAGTTCACGATATGAAAATGTGTATACTGTCGAATTATGCGAAAACGTGAAATTCAACATTTTAACCCGGAAGTTTGTTGGTGTGTGCATTTGACATATAGATATGTTAGTGTGTGCATTTGACATATAGATATGTTAGTGTGTGCATTTGACATATAGATATGTTGGTGTGTGCATTTGACATATAGATGTGTTGGTGTGTGCATTTGACATATAGATGTGTTGGTGTGTGCATTTGACATATAGATGTGTTGGTGTGTGCATTTGACATATAGATATGTTGGTGTGTGCATTTGACTTCACTGGCCACTAGCGTGCTGTTGGACGTCATGCAGGTGTGTGTGCTGCTCATTCAGGTGCTTTCACTTGTGCTGTTCACCACGTCCATCACTCAGGTGCTTTCACTTGTGCTGTTCACCACGTCCATCACTCAGGTGCTTTCACTTGTGCTGTTCACCACGTCCATCATTCAGGTGCTTTCACTTGTGCTGTTCACCACGTCTGTAATTCAGGTGCTTTCACTTGTGCTGTTCACCACGTCTGTAATTCAGGTGCTTTCACTTGTGCTGTTAACCACATCCTTCACACACACACAAACACACACGCACACACACACACACACACACACACACACACACACACACATTCAGGTGCTTTCACTTGTGCTGTTAACCACGTCCTTCACACACACACACACACACACACACACACACACACACACACACACACACACACACACACACACATTCAGGTGCTTTCACTTGTGCTGTTAACCACGTCCTTCACACACACACACACACACACACACACATTCAGGTGCTTTCTCTTGTGCTGTTAACCACGTCCTTCACACACACACACACACACACACACACACACACACATTCAGGTGCTTTCACTTGTGCTGTTAACCACGTCCTTCACACACACACACACACACACACACACACACATTCAGGTGCTTTCACTTGTGCTGTTAACCACGTCCTTCACACACACACACACACACACACACATTCAGGTGCTTTCACTTGTGCTGTTCACCACGTCCATCACTCACTTGTGTTTCAGTTCTCTGCTGTTCACCGCGGGCAGCTGGATCATCACTGACAGTTGACCGGCCAGAGAAGACAGCCGTCTATCTGCAGCCCCTGTAATCTCAGAAGCTAGCTGTGTGTGTGTGTGTGTGTGTGTGTGTGTGTGTGTGTGTGTGTGTGTGTGTGTGTGGTCTGGGGGGTGTTAGCCGTGTAATCTGTCCTGCCGCCCCGTCAGGATTTACTGGAATTTACCCCAGCTGCCTGGACAAGGGCTCACACACACGTGTACTCTCTCAAACACACACACACACACACACACACACACACACACACTAACACACACTCAACACAACAGTACATACACTCAAAGAGTTAGACAGCAGATTTCTGAGATGAAAAGTGGGGACATTACCAGTTTGGTGGTCAGTATCATCCACATGCTGTTTTATCTATTTAAAAAAAGTGTCGTTTTCATAAGTATATATCCTTTTTTGATCCCGTGAGGAAAATGCACTTTAACCAGGGACAGGCTACCAAAGGGGACAGTCCCCCGGAAAACACACACACACACACACTGGATTGTTTATTAATGATAAGCGGTTGATCAATGTGTGTACAGTATGTGTGTGTGTGTGTGTGTGTGTGTGTGTGTGTCTGGTACGAATACTGGTGGTGTGTGTGGCGTTATGTGGAGTTAGCTGTTTAGGCTACAGCACAGTAATGTTAGTTATATAAGCCAACACGCAGCTTCACAATGCAGAACACACATCTACATGAGCTGCAGCGTAAGACACACACACACACACACACACGCACACACACACACAGCTACACTCCACAATGCTGAACACACATCTACATGCGCTGCAGCGTAAGACACGCACACGCACACACACACACACACACACGCACACGCACACGCACACGCACACGCACACGCACACGCACACGCACACACACACACACACACACACACACACACACAGCTACTGTGTGCACTGCTGTGTCCTGCTTGTGCTGTGAGGACTGTGGAATGTCTCCCATTTTTGGTGCACATTGTGCAGTTGTTGAGCTGCCTAGCATTGTGTGGTGTGAGTTGTGTGTGTGTGTGTGTGTGTGTGTGTGTGTGTGTGTGTGTGTGTGTGTGTGTGTGTGTTCGTATGGATATTTGTTAGCTGGCCGTTCTGTTATCCTGTGGTGGTAGTTAATGTGAGGAAGGGTTAGCACGTTTAGCGTTAGCTGCTGTGGAAACAGTAGTCTCACCTCAGAGGTATTCAGAGACCCAAGCAGGGACTTTTCTCTCTGCTTCAGAAGAGATGCGTCGGCACGGCTGTGGTTTGGAGTTGGCTATGGCACACTGCCCTCTGGTGGACACATGTGGACAGAGCCTGTGCGTCTCCGGAAGAGGAGTGGATGGAAATGTCTTGTAAGGAAATTGTTTTAGCTGTGTGTAATCCTGCAGTGGACATGTGATCCTGGGGTGCACAGTCTCTAGTTAGCTTTGTGTGGCTAATGTTATCCTGAAACACACTTCATTAGTTAGCTTTGTGTGGCTGATATTGTCCTGAAACACACTTCATTAGGTAGCTTTGTGTGGCTAATAATGTCCTGAAACACATTTCCATTAGTTAGCTTTGTGTGTCTAA
>NW_026910769.1:30000-40000 GCF_963854185.1 Sardina pilchardus
ACTGCTTTAATCTCTCTGTGTACTGTATACTGTATACTGCACTGTACTGTATGTCATCTTTTCCCTGGACAACAACACTTTAACTTCATTCTTCACCACAGAAGGGTATTTTGCTCTCAGAGGACAGAGAATGATAGAGGAGAGGATGGAGGAGGAGAGGAGAGAATGATAGAGGAGAGGATGGAGGAGGAGAGGAGAGAATGATAGAGGAGAGGATGGAGGAGAGGAGTGGAGGATAGAGGAGAGGATGGAGGAGAGGAGGATGGAGGAGAGGAGAGGGGGAAGAGAAGGATAGAGTGGAGAATAGAGGACACTAAGAAGGGTGGGGAAGAGAGGATGGATGAGGAGAGGAGTGGAGGATAGAGGAGAGGGGGAAGAGGAGAGGAGTGGAGGATAGAGGAGAGGATGGAGGAGGAGAGGAGTGGAGGATAGAGGACACTAGGAGGAGAGGGGGAAGAGAAGGATGGAGAGGAGAGGAGAGGAGAGGAGAGGGGAAAGAGGAGGATGGAGGAGAGGGGGAAGAGGAGGATGGAGAGGAGAGGAGAGGAGAGGGGAAAGAGGAGGATGGAGGAGAGGAGAGGGGGAAGAGGAGGATGGAGGAGAGGAGAAGGGGGCGGTACCTGTGAGTGTGGGCAGGGTGACCAGCTCGCGTGTGACGCCGGTGGGTCTGTCGTACAGTTTGTCCAGCACGATCTCCTTATCCGCGTCGAAGAAGTACGAGCAGAAGCCTGAGATGGAGGTAGTGGGGCCACCCACGTTGTTTCTGTCACACACACACACACACACACACACACACACACACACACAGAGTATTGGGTTACAGAAGGACACAAGCTTTCAGTGATAAACACGATAATCAGCAATCACCACGATAATCAGCAATCACCATGTTAATCGATACTTAGTAATCAATATGATAATCACCAAAATAATCAATACAACATGCAATCATTTTAAGTTTTAAGGTGTGTGTGTGTGTGTGTGTGTGTGTGTGTGTGTGTGTGTGTGTGTGTGTGTGTGTGTGTGTGTGTGTGTGTGTGTGTGTGTGTGTGTGTGTGTGTGGTCACCTGAGGTCCACGATCATAGCATCAGTGTCCACCACCTTGTTCCACACATGCTCCACGATCACCTGGGCGATCTCCTTCACCTGCTCAAAGTCTCCGAACATGTCGAAGCGCAGGTAGCCCACGTTGTTCTCAAAGACGTCCGTGTGGAAGGAGACCTTGATGAGCTGGATGATCACCTCGGGAGGATACTGGAGACCAGAGAGAAGAAGAGACACGCTATCACAATATAACTTAATAAACGCGCCTCAACATAACTTAACACGCTATCACAATATAACTTAATAAACGCGCCTCAACATAACTTAACACGCTATCACAATATAACTTAATAAACACGTGATCACAATATAACTTAATAAACACGCTATCACAATATAACTTAATAAACACGCCTCAACATAACTTAACACGCTATCACAATATAACTTAATAAACACGCTATCACAATATAACTTAATAAACACGCTTCAACATAACTTAACACGCTATCACAATATAACTTAATAAACACGTGATCACAATATAACTTAATAAACACGCTTCAACATAACTTAATAAACACGCTATCACAATATAACTTAATAAACACGCTTCAACATAACTTAATAAACACGCTGTCACAATATAACTTAATAAACACACTTCAACATAACTTAATAAACACGCTTCATCATTACTTAATAAACACGCTTCAACGTAACCATATAAACACGCTATCACAATATAACTTGATAAACACGCTATCACAATATAACTTAATAAACACGCTTCAACATAACTTAATAAACACGCTTCAACATGTACGGGATAATGGACGACACGCCGTGCGGTTATTCAAAGTTAATGCACGTTCTAGACGGTGATATGGCCCGACGCGAAGCGGAGGGACGTTCCGTCTAGAAAAGTGCATTAACTTTGAACAACCTCACGGCGTGAAGTCCATTATCCCGCTTATTCCACTGTTGCCACTTGCGTTGTGTTCGTTTCCGGTGCTAATTTAATTGTTTTAATCGCTAGAACGGTATTGTTTGTAGAACTACTTTTCCCAGACACATTTCAACTAATTTCTCAAACTGCGGTTACTAGTTCTAAATGGATGGTTGCTATGGGCAAAAGCCAGTCGTTAGTTCTAATCTCCCGTTGTCAAGCTGGCACATCCCAGGATTCTGATTAACGTTAACTTTGAAAGATTGCTATTTTTCTTAGCCTACTGCCACCTAACTAGCTAAATGACACCTTTGTCATATGCTACACGTTACTATGATCTGAACGTCTGTATTTTACAGCTTCTATGTAACGTGATGGTGCATTCAAACTTCACAACGAGTTTGCCGAATTAATATTCAAGTGTGATACGGTCAAAAACAATGGAACTACTTCATAGCCGTGCGTATATGCACACCCTTATAGAACGCAGGACAATGGGGAACTCAACCGAGCAGTGGAATAAAACTTAATAAACACGCTATCACAATATAACTTAATAAACACGCTTCATCATAACTTAATAAACACGCTTCAACGTAACTAAATAAACACGCTTCATCATAACTAGGCCTGGGCAAGTTAACGTGTTATAATTGTGTTAACTCATCAATCAATAAACGCTGATAATTACTTTATATTTACGTATTAACATAGTTTTTATTATTTATTTTATACTGTAAAAGTCTGTTGCTCACAGGCTGGTAAAAGTATGTTGCCGACTGATGCCACACTAACCGGGAAAGGAAAACAATATTGGCAGATAAATACCAACAAACTTGGAGCAGGGTAGGCTTTCACATGGTCATGTTCATTTTAAAGTTCTTTCAGACGGCGCAATTGACATTAGCAAAGTTATTTGTAATCACTGCAAACTTGAAAAAACTTGAGCAGCCACGAGAAGTGATTGGTCATATAAAATGAAAGTTGCTGATGTCTGGGTTACACAAACAACAACTCATTTGTTATGTTAGATCTATAGGCATAAATAAAAAATATGTAGCCTAGGCTAGGCTTATTACAACAAGTATTATAGAAAGATCTGACTACACACACTGTTAAAGGCTTTACCAAAAAAGTGTGTGTACAATAAGCTTTAAATTTGTATTACGTTTGATTGCATTGTTTAAGTTGAGATTTACACTAAATCATTTATTTAACTGCTACTGTATGAACAAAATACTGATATTAAATGTTTTCAGAACAAATGCACTTTCATCCATATGGCAGCACATTTAAAATAAAAAATGGGCTATACACTCCTCTGGAATTCATTATTGAGTTTTGCGTATAATAATGTGATTAATCATGATAAATCAGGGGAATCATGCGATTAATCGCGATACAAAATTTGAATCGTTGCCCAGCCCTAATCATAACTTAATAAACACGCTATCACAACATAACTTAATAAACGCGCTTCAACATAACTTAATAAACACGCCATCACAACATAACTTAATAAACGCACTTCAACATAACTTAATAAACACGCTATCACAACATAACTTAATAAACGCGCTTGAACATAACTTAAAGGGATATTCCGCCATTTTTGGAAATACGCTCATTTTCCACCTCCCTTCGAGCAAAACAATCGATATTTACCTTGTTCCCGTTCATCCAGCCATTCTGTGAGTCTGGCGATACAACTTTTAGCTTCAGCCTAGCATAGATCATTGAATCGGATTAGACCATTAGCTTCTCGCCTGCTAGCTTCATGTTTAAAAGTGACTAAGATTTCTGGTAATTTTCCCATTTAAAACGTGTCTCCTCTCAAGTTAGAAAGTGCAATAAGACCAACTGAAAATGAAACCTGGCGTTTTTCTAGGCTGATTTGACATGGAACTACACTCTCATCTGGCGTAATAATCAAGGCAACTTGCAAACGTACCATAGGCGCAGTGATATCGTACGCAGCATCTGAAAATAGTCCCCATAGACAACAAGCAGTAGTAGTGCCAGTAGCTGCAAGTTGCCTTGATTATTACGCCAGATGAGAGTGTAGTTCCATGTCAGTGCGAGAAGCTAATGGTCTAATCCGATTCAATGATCTATGCTAGGCTGAAGCTAAAAGTTGTATCGCCAGACTCAGAGAATGGCTGGATGAACGGGAACAAGGTAAATATCGATTGTTTTGCTCGAGGGGAGGTGGAAAATGAGCGTATTTCCAAAAATGGCGGAATATCCCTTTAATAAACACGCTTCAACATAACTTAATAAACACGCTATCACAACATAACTTGATAAACGCGCTTCGTCATAACTTAATAAACACGCTATCACAACATAGTAAACACGCTTCAACACAACATAATAAACACGCTATCACAACATAATAAACACGCTATCACAACATAACTTAATAAACACGCTATCACAACATAACTTAAACAAGCTATCACAACATAACTTAATAAACACGCTTTCACAACATAATAAACACGCTATCACAACATAATAAACACGCTATCACAACATAATAAACACGCTTCAACATAACCTAATAAACACGCTATCACAACATAACTAGAAAAGCAATTCCAAGGAATTACAGTGCATGAAAATGCTCTCACTAGCCAATCACGTGATGCTATTACAACATATTAAACATGCTTCCTTCAGAATGATGTCTAGATGTAAACACGGAAGTGTCACTGACCAGGAGACATGGAGGAGGTGAAGGCTATCGACATTCTACTCTCTCTTTGGAATAGGCAGAGTGTATTACAACTAAATAATTTCTCAATAATGTGTAAGAAACACTTCTCTTTTTAAATCCACATACAGGATGACCTTTAGATGGCCTCATAGTAAGGCCAGACTGAGTGTGGGTGTGTGTGTGTGTGTGTGTATATTTGTGTGTGTATGAGTGTGTGTGTGTGTGTGTGTGTGTGTTTGTGTGAGTGTGTGTGTGCGGTGTGTGTGTGTGTGTGTGTGTGTGTGAGTGTGTGAGTGTGAGTGTACAGTATATGTGTGTGAGTGTGTGTGTGAGTGTATATTTGTGTGTGTGTATATGTGTGTGTGTGTATGAGTGTATATGTGTGTGTGTGTGTGTGCGTGTGTGAGTGTGTGTGAGTGTGTGTGAGTGTATATTTGTGTGTGTGTATATGTGTGTGTGTGTATGAGTGTATATGTGTGTGTGTGTGTGTGTGTGTGCGCTGCTCACGTTCTGTGGCGGCGGCGCACTCATGGCTCCGGTGGTGGTCTTGAGGCCTTTGTCTCCGGACAGCTTGACGAGGTCGTCCGTGAGCTTCGCCTGCAGCTCCTCGAGGGAGTTGACCATTCCGTAGTCGTCCGCGCCGCTCGTCGCGGCGGCCAGCGCTCGCAGCTTCTCGGCCACATCGGCCCCGACGCTCTCGAACGCGTAGTTATCGGCGACGAGATCGGCGGCGGCGGTCAGGAGCGCGGGCACCTGACCGCGTAAGTGGACGATACGCAACGCGACGTCGAGAGCGTCCTCGGACATCACTTCCACGTCGGGCGCCACGCCGACCACCTCCCAGGTCTCGCCCGTGACGGGGGAGACGGACTTGGCCACCGGAACCGTCACGTAGAAGTCCGTCTCCCCGACTTTGATCTTGTCCACCTTGACCGACCCCCCCGCTGTGCGCTCTCCGACCAGCGTGGCGCGTCCGAGGCTCTTGAGCGCGTAAGCGACGTCCTCCGCGATGCCGCGCGTGCCGGACGAGGTCAGCAGGATGAGGGGCTTGACCGTGCCGTAGCGCTGCCCCGTGAGCGTCGGCATGGACACGAGCTCGGTGGTGGCGTCGGACGGCCGGTCGTACACGCTGTCGATGTGGATCTGCGGCTCGGCGGCGGTGAAGTAGGAGACGATGTACGGGATTCCGGACAGCTCGCCCGTCGAGGTGTAACGCAGGTCCAGCACCAGGGCGTCCGTGGGCAGGATCACGTCCCAGACGTGCTCGATCAACAACGGCCCGACCTGCTGCGCCGTCTCCTCGCCGATGATGTGCTGGATGCGGAGGTAACCGAGGTTACCCTCCATCACCTCCACCTTCACCGTGCCCTGCAGCACCGCCAGCACCTGGAAATAAGGACCACAAATTAATATTGGAATAATAATGAAATTATTATGAATAAATAATGAATAAATAACAATGGAAATAAGCTTTTAACCTTTAAAAGGGTGGGTTTTGAACATTCTAACACAAGATTCCATTCCGCAACAATTCAACGTTCTAAAATTCTATGTTGAATTCAATGAACCCAGACATTCTTTAGAATGTTCATTTTCCAACACTCCAAACACACGGGTGTGACGGTACACTCTTGCTTTATTGTGTTATCCTGACTCTCTGTTTTTTTTTAGATTAAAGGGATAGTTCGGATTTTAAGACACGAAGTTGTATGGGTTCCCTGTCAGCAACGTAGTGCATCAGCACTGACTTACCCCCGACAGCGTCCTGTGAGCCGAGATCCAGCCGGTTTTAGATCGTTTTTGATGCTGAAGAAAGTAGTCCGGCAAGTTTCTGGGGTCACGAAACTAAAGTGTTTTTCTTCTCAAAACCATATGCGTTCAACAGAGTGATATATTTGCACCACAAAAACGTTGTCCAGGAAAAATTCAAACCTCGTTATCACTTACTTATTTTTCGCGATTCCTATCACTGCGCGCTACTGACAGCTGGACAACGTTTTTGTGGTGCAAATATATCACTCTGTTGAACGCGTATGGTTTTGAGAAGAAAAACACTTTACTTTCGTGACCCCAGAAACTTGCTGAAGAAAATAGTCCGGCATCAAAAACGATCAAAAACCGGCTGGATCTCGGCTCACAGGACGCTGTCGGGGGTAAGTCAGTGCTGATGCACTACGTTGCTGACTAGGGAACCCATACAACTTCGTGTCTTAAAATCCGAACTATCCCTTTAAGTATGTGGTATGGTATACTAAAATAACTGAATCATGTATTTTATTTTATATGTAAGAAGATTTGTAAAAGAGACTACTGTATGTGTCTCAATATTTGAAAAAGAGACTATATATGTCTCAATATGACCCCCCTGGTTAAATAAAGGATAAATAAAAAAAATAAATAAAAAAAGAACTGAGAATGTCAAATAAATAAAATCATTCATTTCACCTGCTCGGGGGGCAGCTCGGCGAGGGAGGGGGTCGCCACGGCGGCGGGGGGGGGCTTGTAGCCGGGCTCGTAGGACACGGCCACGCGAGGGTCGCCGATGGTGCTCCGCACGCCCTCCGTCAGCACGTGGGACAGCGCGGCCGGGTCCTCGATGCTCAGGATCTCCGTGTTGCTGGAGGCCGCGGCGATGGCCTCCTCCATGCCGAGTAGCCGCTCCGGCGAGCAGTAGTTGTCCAGCAGGATCTTGGCCATGTCCATGATGAGGGTGGGGGGGAAGGCAGCGCGGGCAGTAGCGCCTAGCAACAGCAGCGGAGCCAGGAGGACGAGCAGGGCGCGGGCCATGGCAGCGTCGGCACGGCAACGGAGCGACGGAGACGGCGGTCAGCGGAGAGGGTTTGTGTTCGCCGGACGGAGCGGGAGCTGGACGTGTGGAGTGTGTTCCCGTGAGCGCGGCGAGGAGAAATGAAGCGGCGTGAACAGTACGCTTTCTGTTAACACACACGTAAGAGTGCACACACACACACACACACACGTAAGAGTGCACACACACACACACACACACGTAAGAGTGCACACACACACACACACAGACACACACACACACCCACGTAAGAGGATTTTCCCCTAACAAGCCGCTAATCTCATTAGCCACTGGGCATCAGTAAGACAATAACAAGCTAACAATGTAGGCCCAGCATGAGGCATTCACACACACACACACACACACACACACACACACGTCTCCCCATAGCTAATCTCCAGAAATGTGGGCCCAGCACGGGGCAGGAGGCTGGACATATCTGGAGTGAGACACCATACTGCACACGGGCCCCGTGCAGCACACACACACACACACACACACACACACACACACACATACATATATACACACATATATACACACACACTCACACACCCCGAGTCTCACTGTACCTAATCTCAGCACAGACATTCCAAAGGGATTATGGGGCGGTCTAACAATCCTGCATTACAGATTGTGTAATTCCCCCTTAATTTCTATAGCTAATCAAACACTTAATATGAAGCAGGACCTCGGGATTAGCTGGAGCAAAGATTATGAATTTAAAATCAGGCGCTGACTTATTTCCAAAAAAAATCTGGATGTGCCATTTTCAGACTTTTCAGTGAGCCTGTAGCAAGTTCCATCAGTGTGTACATTAGTGGAATATGCTAGTGATATTGGTGTGTTATATTAGTGAATATGCTAGTGATATTGGTGTGTTATATTAGTGGATATGCTAGTGATATTGGTGTGTTACATTAGTGAATATGCTATTGATATTAGAGGAATGTTAGTTTTATTAATGTATTAGTGGAATATGCTAGTTATATTGGTGTGTAATATTAGTGGAATATGCTCATTATACTAGTGGAATATGTTATATTAGTGGAATATGCTAATTATATTGGTGTGTACATTAGTTGAATATGATAGTTTTATTAGTGTGTTATATTAGTGGAATTTGCTCGTTATATTGGTGTGTACATTAGTATATGATAGTTTTATTAGAGTTATATTAGTGGAATCTGCTAGTTATATTAGTGGAATATGCTAGTTATATTGGTGTGTACATTAGTTGAATATGGTAGTTACATTAGTGGAATATGCTATATTAGTGCTAGTTATATTGGTGTGTACATTAGTGGATATTAGTGGAGTATGCTAGTTATATTAGTGGAATATGCTAGTTATATTGGTGTGTACATTAGTTGAATATGGTAGTTACATTAGTGGAATATGCTATATTAGTGCTAGTTATATTGGTGTGTACATTAGTGGATATTAGTGGAGTATGCTAGTTATATTAGTGGAATATGCTAGTTATATTAGCGGAATATGCTAGTTATATTAGTGTGTTATATTAGCGGAATATGCTAGTTATATTAGTGTGTGCAGGAAGTAAGGAAAGCAAATGATGCAGTATTGAATTTTCAGTCTTGAATTTCCCCTTTGGGATCAATAAAGTATCTATCTATCTATCTATCTATCTATCTATCTATCTATCTATCTATCTAGTAATAAAGTAGCTATCTATCTATCTATCTATCTATCTATCTAGTTTTCCCCTTTGGGATCAATAAAGTAGCTATCTATCCATCTAGTTTCCCCTTGGGGATCAATAAAGTGTCTATCTGTCATCCATCCATCCATCCATCCATCCATCTAGTATACTATAATGACTGGAAAGATCTCACTAAATTGATATTGTGTGACAAGTACCAGATCTAGATCTTTAAGCAGCACACCACATCAGCATATGACATTACACCTTTATTTCACACAGTATACACTTCAGTTTAGATCAGTTCATTTACAACTTGAATCACATTTTGTGGAATAAGAAATCAGCTTCTATGGTCTATGGTGTCTCACACAGAGCTGCAAGTTACACACACACACACACAATATGCAATACAAATCAGCTTCTACAGTGCTGCAGGTAACACACACACACACACACACACACACACACACACACACACACACACACACACACACAATATACAATACAAATCAGCTTCTACAGTGCTGCAGGTAACACACACACACACACACACACACACACACACACACACACACACAATATACAATACAAATCAGCTTCTACAGTGCTGCAGGTAACACACACACACACACACACACACACACACACACACACAATATACAATACAAATCAGCTTCTACAGTGCTGCAGGTAACACACACACACACACACACACACACACACACACACACACACATACACACACAATATACAATACAAATCAGCTTCTACAGTGCTGCAGGTTACACACACACACACACACACACACACACACA
>NW_026910769.1:47500-50000 GCF_963854185.1 Sardina pilchardus
ACACCAGGAGAACAGGAGAGTCAGACTAGCGTGTGTTAGACTAGCGTGTGTTAGACTAGCGTGCTACACACCTGGAGAACAGGAGAGTTAGACTAGCGTGTGTTAGACTAGCGTGTGTTAGACTAGCGTGTGTTAGACTAGCGTGCTACACACCTGGAGAACAGGAGAGTCAGACTAGCGTGTGTTAGACTAGCGTGTGTTAGACTAGCGTGTGTTAGACTAGCGTACTACACACCTTGACCACCAGCCGGGGGTCCTCACACACGGCCTGCAGCTCGTAGTTGAGCTTGGCCGCCAGCTCGTCCTCGGAGACGACGGCGAAGAAGTCGGCGGTCTCCAGGCGCTCGAGCAGCGCTCGGACCTTGTCCCTGGACGCGTAGAACCTGCCAGAGCC
Organism: Sardina pilchardus; assembly: GCF_963854185.1. NCBI lineage: Eukaryota > Metazoa > Chordata > Actinopteri > Clupeiformes > Clupeidae > Sardina > Sardina pilchardus. The sequence goes on from NW_026910769.1 coordinate 47,895, forward strand.
ATATAAAGAGAGAGTTGCGACAACTCCATTGACGCACGCTAATGTTCCATATTTTCTCAACAATCCACGATATTCCGCAGCCAACAATGGGGGTCGCCATGACACCGAAACGGTTTTCTATTTCCGGCGAAGCTGCATTGTATCTGTTTTAACGTGACGGTTTATGGTGCTTAACATATCATAACGCATATAAAAGTAAACTTTTCTACTTTATATCGGTTATATATGATGTAGTATATACATGCCGAGGGCAGAATTGTCAACATTTCGAAAGAAATCTAAGTTGAGGCATAATCTAGTTCGCTACGGAGAACGCACATGTTAACAGAATGAACGGAAGTTGAAAACAGTATCGTAACCATCGCAACGATACATATTTCCGGGTTAAGGAATAAGGTGGATAGTTCCCGGAAGTTAGGATCGAACACTCGTGAACAGACAGTAAAAAGACGGTTATTTTATGATTCTAACGAACAGTCAAAAATCGCTTCCGGGAACTATTTGAACTACTTGAAGTTACACGAACCACGTCACAAACCGAATTTTCTGTATCCGAGTTGTCGCAACTCTCTCTGGTACCTGCGGATGAGCTCGGACACGCTCCGGACCGCCCTCGGGATGGTCGCCCTGGCGACGATGAGGGCCTTGGCCCGGGACACCGCCTCCTTCGGCCTGACGGGCACGGACGGCGTGACCCCGTTGACCTCCCAGCTCTGCCCCGTCACGGGGCTGGTGGAGCGCGCGGTCGGCACGGTGATGTAGAACCCGGAGCTGTCGTCGAGGCGGATCTTGTCCACCCTCACGGACCCCCCCGAGGTGCGTTCTCCGAGCACGATGGCCCGTTTCAGGTTCTGCAGCGCGTAGGCCAGAGCCTCGGCCGCTCCGCTCGTACGCTTGCTCACCTGCAGGGGGCGATAGAGAGAGGGACACATCATACTACACACACACACACACACACACACACACATCATACTACACACACACACACACACACACACACACACACACACACACACACACACACATCATACTACACACACACACACACACACACACACACACACACACACACACACACACACACACACACACACACACACACACACACACCTCCAGTCCTGCAGGGGGCGACAGAGGGACACATCATACTACACACACACACACACACACACACACACACACACACACACCTCCAGTCCTGCAGGGGGTGAGAGAGAGACACATCATACTACACACACACACACACACACACACACACACACACACACACACACACCTCCAGTCCTACAGGGGGGGACAGAGAGACACATCATACTACACACACACACACACACACACACACACACACACACACACACACACACACACCTCCAGTCCTACAGGGGGGGACAGAGAGACACATCATACTACACACACACACACACACACACCTCCAGTCCTATAGGGGGCGACAGAGAGACACATCATACTACACACACACACACACACACACACACACACACACACACACACACACACACACACACACACACACACCTCCAGTCCTGCAGGGGGCGAGAGAGAGACACATCATACTACACACACACACACACACACACACACACACACACACACACACACACACACACACACACACACCTCCAGTCCTGCAGTGGGCGACAGACAGAGATCATAGTACACACACACACACACACACACACACACACACACACACACACACACACACACACACCTCCAGTCCTACAGGGGGCGACAGAGAGACACATCATACTACACACACACACACACACACACACACACACACACACACACACACCTCCAGTCCTGCAGGGGGCGAGAGAGAGACACATCATACTACACACACACACACACACACACACACACACACACACACCTCCAGTCCTACAGGGGGAGACAGAGGGACACGTCATACTACACACACACACACACACACACACACACACACCTCCAGTCCTACAGGGGGAGACAGAGGGACACGTCATACTACAAACACACACACACACACACACACACACACACACACACACACACACACACACCTCCAGTCCTATAGGGGGCGAGAGAGAGACACATCATACTACACAC
>NW_026910769.1:55000-72500 GCF_963854185.1 Sardina pilchardus
GTGCAGGGTCGTGGTGTGTGCAGGGTCGTGGTGTGTGGTGTGTGCAGGGTCGTGGTGTGTGTGTGTGCAGGGTCGTGGTGTGTGCAGGGTCGTGGTGTGTGTGGGCAGGGTCGTGTGTGTGTGTGCAGGGTCGTGGTGTGGGCAGGGTCGGGTCAGCAGGCTTGTGTGGTTGATTTGAAGACATCTGTGAGATAAGAAGTCGTCAGCGGCACCTGAGACTGCTAAGTGATGTCCTGAAGCTTAGCGTCAATCTTAGCGCATAGCTTAGCACATGTCGTGGCACATATCATATCTTAACGCATAGCTTAGCATACATATCTTAGCGTATATCTTAGAACATATCTTAGCATATAGCTTAGCGTATATAGCTTAGCGTATATATCTTAGCGTATATCTTAGAGCATATTTTAGCGCATAGCTTAACGCATATCTTGAGCCTTTTCATATTAACCCAAGCTCTTTTCTCACATTCTCTCTCTCTCACTCTCTTCTCTCTCTCACTCTCTTCTCTCTCTTACTCTCTCGCTCCGAGAGGGGCTGTCATTGGCCTTCATTGGCCATCATCATGTTTTGGATGTGTAATGGTTATGGCTCATAGATATATATATATATATTGGTTATGGCTATGGTTATTTGGATGTGCATCAGATTGTGTTAGATAATAGAAGTAAGTAATGGTGATGGCTATGGTTATTTGGCAGACGTCGGTAACATTTTACTTTAATGTGTCGCTGTTACAGTGTACCTACCTAATTAGATGCAGTGGTACAACCTGTGCAACAACAAGTAGTAGCATGTGCTACGTAGGGTAATGGCAGACATGTACCAAGACATCAAAGACACAACATACATATCATATGTGTGTGCAAGTAATTAACTGGTACACTTAACAGGTTTATTCCACTGTATCAAAGAGTAACAAAGGTGTAGCAGTGCAGCTGCTACTGTTTTGTTACACACTTATCTATCCATCCATCTATCTATCTATCTATCTATCTATCTATCTATCTATCTATCTATCTTTCTATCTATCTATCTATCTATCTATCTATCCATCTATCTATCTATTAATGCAGGAACGTCTGTCTGTGTGTCACTCTGTCTGTTCCACGCATAACTCTGGAACCACTCATCCGACTGCTCTCAAATTTGGTGGGTGTCATCCTAATGGCACGAGTGTGCGCAATGCAATTTCATGTTATACAAAAAAATAAAAGCCACATCTACGGGCTCTGCACTAGTTACTCTTTGATACAGTGACATAAACCTGTAACATGGTTGTAGCAGCACAGCTGTTACATGTACACTGAAGACAATGATCCCTTAACTGGAGCTACCTTAGCTGGAATGACCAGATTTACCCCATCCAGCAGGTCTCAGGTCAGCCCTTTGCCTCTGATGAAAAATGTAGGCAAATTGGCAAAGTTTTGTAAAAGCACTCAGTATTACAATATAACAACTATATGTAGGTACCCACAAACACATAATGTAGCTACGATGCTAGTACATGATAGTACATGTTGTTACACAGGTTGTACCACTGTACCTAATTAGGTAGGTACACTGTAACAGTGTATACAGTATATACAGTAGGTCTATCACTACACACATTCATGAGCCAACATATAGCAATATAGGTCTATCACACACACACACACACACACACACACACACACACACACACACACTCATCAGCTAACATATAGCAATATAGGTCTATCACACACACACTCATCAGCCAATATAGCAATATAGGTCTATCACACACACACACACACACACACACACTCATCAGCCAATATAGCAATATAGGCAGAGATGTATAGTAACGAAGTAGAACTACTTAAGTACTCTACTTAAGTACTGAAATGCAGTATCTGTACTTTACTGGAGTATTATTTTTTTCTGCTACTTCTACTTTTACTTCACTACATATTTTCGATGAGTATAGTACTTTTACTCCGATACATTTTTTATGTGCTCCATCGTTACTCGTTACTGGTGTGTCGGTCACGAACAAATCCGTTCCGGATTGCTCACGAAGTCCTACTCACACTGATGCGTGTCACTTGTTGACAGCACGATCTTAGCTTTCCAATGGTATTAAATAGTTACTGCAATTAAGGGTTCGCGAGAAAATCAAGGTGAAATTAGGCTACATGAGAAGCATTCATTTGTCCAATAAGTCATTCCCGAGTAGCCTAATCCCGTTTTTAAATTGCAACATTTCTTCTTGGTCTCCGATTTCAGTCTGTGTAGCACCCCACAATAAGCCTACTACTTGAATATTGTGTTCTTCCACTTGTTTGGTTTTAGAACATTTATTTAAACTACATAAATTATATAGAAAACAATTGCTTCCACATATGTCTATGCATTATGGCTATTAGACTAGCCGGATAACCTACCATGACTGAGGCCTAATTACTCTCACGTTCTTTTAAAGTGACAGGCACTCAATTGGACAGTTGACATTAAATATAAATGTAAGTCAATAGGCCTATGACAATCGTGTAAAATGTGAGTCAAAATAAACAATCTATATCAAATATTCAACATACTATGTATTTTAGCTAATTGTGCAGATCATAAATAGACCTAATGTAAGCTTCATATGAATTTCAAAATGTTTGAAATTCAAACATATGATATGAAGCCACCTTTTCACCTGAGTGTGTTTGGGAAAGTGTGCCTTGTAATGTCTGGTCTCCACTGGTGTGGTGGGGCTATATCAAATCAGTATCAAAATGCTTAACTTATGTTAAAACAATTGTGACACTATAGTCTTATTATGTATTTGTCATGCTATGGCTACTGACCGATGCATTAGATAGATAGATAGATAGATAGATAGATAGATAGATGGCTACAGACGATCAATGATTCTGTATACCTATTATTGTAAAAGTGAGTTGTATCGGTCATAACACTCCTACAAATGACATTGGGAAACCCATACAGTTATATTTATTCACCTTGTTTACCACATGTTTATAGCCTAGTCTATGGCCCCCGTGTGTCTGCCAAGGGGCCTGCACTGAACGATTGTGCTGATACCTTTTGCACCCATCTCGTTCACAAATCAGCTAATTACACAATACTTCTACTTTTACTTTCAGTACTTGAGTAGTATTTTAAAAAATAAACTACTTGCAATACTTAAGTACAAAACATGTTTAATACTTTAGTACTTCCACTTAAGTACGGTTTTTAAAGAGCACTTGTACTTCTACTCAAGTCTGGATCTCTAGTACTTTATACATCACTGAATATAGGTCTATCACACACACACACACACACACACACACACACACACACACACTCATCAGCTAACATATAGCAATATAGGTCTATCACTACACACCCATCAGCTAACATATAGCAATATACAGTAGGTCTATCACTACACACTCATCAGTAAACATATAGCAATATAGGTCTATCACACACACACACACACACACACACTCATCAGTAAACATAGCAATATAGGTCTATCACTACACACTCATCAGTAAACATATAGCAATATAGGTCTATCACTACACACACACACACACACACACACTCATCAGCCAATATAGCAATATAGGTCTATCACACACACACACACACACACACACACACACACACACACACCCATCAGCTAACATATAGCAATATACAGTAGGTCTACCGTCTATCACACACACCCATCAGCTAACATATAGCAATATACAGTAGGTCTATCACTACACACTCATCAGCCAATATAGCAATATAGGTCTATCACACACACACACACACACACACACACACACCCATCAGCTAACATATAGCAATATACAGTAGGTCTACCGTCTATCACACACACTCATCAATATAGGCTAATGATGTACTGCTATCCTTCTATGTCAGTCTCTTGGTCACCAGCATATGGAGGATATGACATATATGAGGATATGACATATATGAGGATATGGGCTATATGAGGATATGACATATATGAGTGTATGGGATATATGAGGATATGACATATATGAGTGTATGGGCTATATGAGGATATGACATATATGAGGATATGGGATATATGAGGATATGAAATATATTCGGATATGACATGAGTGTATGGGCTATATGAGGATATGATATGAGTGTATGGGATATATGAGGATATGATATGAGTGTATGGGATATATGAGGATATGACATATATGAGTGTATGGGCTATATGAGTGTATGGGATATATGAGGATATGACATATATGAGTGTATGGGCTATATGAGGATATGACATATATGAGTGTATGAGGATATATGAGTGTATGGGCTATATGAGGATATGACATATATGAGTGTATGAGGATATATGAGTGTATGGGATATATGAGGATATGACATATATGAGTGTATGAGGATATATGAGGATATGACATGAGGATATGACATGAGTGTATGGGATATATGAGGATATGACATATATGAGTGTATGAGGATATATGAGGATATGACATAGGTCAGTGTTTCTCAAACTATGGGCCGCGGACCGGTACCGGGCCGCGAGAAGATTACCATCGGGCCGCCGGCCGACCCTCTCTGCCGCCTTCAAGACGCACCATGCGGCCGCTGCCGCACCCGTTCTTCTCGGTCATATTGGCACGAGATATCTTCACACAGAAATAACAGGCATATCATATGAAACTGCATAACCTGGCCTTTCTAATGACGCTAGCCACTAGTTTCTACGACGAACGATTCGCGAGATAATTAGCGTTGAAAATTACATACAAAAATAAAATGTCACACTCAGTTCTGCGTCATACAGATTCTTCTCTGTGAAATATCTCATGATTTCGGAACTGCCCTATGGCAAACTGCATATCAAAATAAACAGGAGATCCTACTGATTCCAATGGCATATAGAATGTGTCTGTATAATTAGCGGTAATCACGAAAAATCCGTTTTTGAAATCACATTAAATTTCTGCCTTTTTTCATACCTCCCCATTTCCCCCACTTCAAAATAATGTGTTTTTCATAACAGAAGTTTTCAGACCCATGTTTATGATATGGCAGATGCTTGATATGCCATTTCAGGACCCAAAATGGCAATAGATTGAAATGTTATACGTAGGCCTACTACTAGTAATAATAATAGCCTAATAATAGTGATAAATTATCTATCTATCAGGCTTGTGCAAAATTCAGAATTGAATTGAGAATGACTCCTAAATTCCAATTCAATTCTAGGGTTTGAATTTAATTGAATTGAGGTCAAAAACAGGATGTAGAATTACAATTCAAATTTGAATTAAAGAAGAATTGAAATTCAAAGAAATTCATATACATAATTTAAGGGTAGTGTTGAACAATTAAGTTTCACAAAATGTCAGATATGATCGCAACAAACACACAATTTATTGAAAACAGTAATCAATTACATTTCCAAAGTGACCTTCCCAAAACTGAATGCAGATTCAACACATTCTTCCTGTTATGTGACTGTGGAATTGTCTTGAATTGCCATGAATTGAATTCCACTTCCTGTCATTCCAATTCAAGTTAAAATTCAACTTCCTGTGGGGTGGGGCCAATTCGATTCCAATTCCAATTCATGAATTGAATTCTAAAATTCGGAATTGTGCACAAGCCTGCTATCTAAAGGCGTGCATGGTGGCGGGCGGTGGAAGTTGGGGGCATGGGCGGGTGTTCAGAGGGTGTGCAGACGCCTATGCAGGGCCTTGGAACACCAAGGCCTAACATCACAGGGCCCCAGAGCAAAGAAGTTTGAGAAACCCTGACATAGGTCATATAGGTAGCACAAACTGAATTCAACAGAGCTCATGGTGAATTTGATCTGAATTACTCTCCACTGTTCACTTGATCTGAATATTCTCCACTGTTCACTTGATCTGAATTACTCTCCACTGTTCACTTGATCTGAATATTCTCCACTGTTCACTTGATCTGAATTACTCTCCACTGTTCACTTGATCTGAATGTGCTCCACTGTTCACTTGATCTGAATTACTCTCCACTGTTCACTTGATCTGAATGTGCTCCACTGTTCACTTGTTTGGGGAAGTGTGTTTACTCCAGTCATTAGTTGAACTCGTTTACATCATGGCTAAAAGCAGGCTAGTGAGCGGTGAGGGGAAGTGTGTTTACTCTAGTCATTAGTTGAACTCGTTTACATCATGGCTAAAAACAGACCAGTGAGCGGCAGGGGGAGCGTCTGGCCGTTTTCAGGATAGAAATTATGCAACCCGTGCTGGTGCTAATCGGTGCAAAATAACAGTAACCACGGTAACCTCACTCACCTGCTAATACCCGCCGTTATGTAAGGCCGTCTCGCGATCCCCCGCAGCCAATGGGGTGTGCACATCCAAGTTTAAGAGCTCGCGCGGCCCTGAGTCGGAGACGGGGTTAACGCGGGGCTGCCGTAAACCAGACGAGCTAAACCCGGCAGTACACACACACACACACACACACACACACACACACACACACACACACACACACACACACACACACACAGCCTGTTTCCCATCCTGGGTATTTTAGTGGCACAAAGAGGAGAGTTTATAGACGGCACTACTGAAGAGGAAACGACACTCTGTAAAGCTTTAACGCGCCACCTGTACCTGCTCAGACATTCTGCTATTCTTGTTCACTGCCCTGGGGATATATTTAGCATTGAAAACACGGAAAACATCAGAGGTGGACTCACATGTGTGTGTTAAGCATCATGAAAGGTGCTGATAATTCTCCTCACCTGTTGTGCTGTAAATAGCAGCAACAATAAATGTTGGCCATGTTTTTTTTTTTTTTTTTTTTTTTGCTGTTGCTTTGTAAAAGAAATAACAACAATAATAAAACAAATCATGGGTCTCTCATTGAATATTATTAAGCATTATTATTATTATTTGTATACAAATATAAAATATACAATTCTTCATATTCTTCAGAATGCTGAAGCATGCCTTCAATCAACCAAAGAGGACTCGGGTAACTCCTCTCCTAGTTACTCTCCACTGCCCCCTATAGAGGACTCGGGTAACTCCTCTCCTAGTTACTCTCCACTGGCTCCCTATAGTAGCCAGAAATACATTGACATCTCTCACTTTGGCCTATAGGACACTGACTGGATCTGCTGCAGTGATCTACTGGATCTGCTGGATCTGCTGGATCTGCTGCAGTGATCAAGATGTACATCTCCAGCCGCCCACTGCTCTTCTGATGAGCGTCTGTTGTGTCGACCAACTCAATGCTGGCTTATGGTTTGCATAATACAGTATTGATTTCTTTCCATTAGGCCATTGATTTACATTGTTATTTATTGTTGCTGTTCTCCTTAATGTAGCCTTGCCATGACATAGTTATTGTTATTATATAATTGATTGGATGGACTATATTGTTTATTTGCTATTCTCCCTTACAGTATATTCATCGTTGGGGCAGCCATGGCCTATTGGTTAGTATAACTAGCCAACTAGAAGGTTACCGGCTCGATCCCCGACCAGTCTACAACTGAGGTGCCCTTGAGCAAGGCACCTAACCCCTCACTGCTCCCCGAGCGCCGCTGTATGAAGGCAGCTCACTGCTCTGGGTTAGTGTGTGATTCACCTCACCGTGTGTTTGTTGTGTGTGTTCACTAATTCGGATTGGGATAAATGCAGAGACCGAATTTCCCTCACGGGATCAAAAGAGTATCTACTATACTATACTATTTTTATATTTGTTGATTTGTTAGGTTATTGCTTGCTATTGCTATTCTCCCTAATGTACTGTGACCAACTTTTTGAAATTGTTCAGTGTTAAATTAATTATTGTATTGTTTTTATTTGTATGTGGCTTTGGACAAGTTCCATAACCATAACCATATATATATATATACTGTATATATATATATATATATATATATATATATTACATACGCATTGCTATGCATGGTGAACCACTAGATGTCCACTACACATATCCTCCTGTAATGTCCTCCCCTGCCCTGCAGAGGGTGCAGTCTGCCCCCAAAGAGGAGATATTCACCCAGAACGCACTGATCAGAGAAGTAGAACATTCCATCTTTAATTCCAGTGGGGCTGCCAAAGTACAGTGGAACTGTGTAACCAAGAGACTTACGTAAAGGAGTCTTTCTCAAGGGTAGTGGCCATGCAACAGTGTAATGGGTAATGCTTGTTGCTTAATTGGAAAATATATTATCACATCATATCACACTGATCATATCACACAGATCATATCATATCACACTGATCATATCACACAGATCAGATCATAGCACACTGAACATATCACACAGATCATATCATACCACACTGATCATATCACACAGATCATATCATATCACACTGATCATATCACACAGACCATATCACACAGATAATATCATATCACACTGATCATATCACACAGATCATATCATATCACACTGATCATATCACACAGACCATATCATATCACACTGAACATATCACACAGATCAGATCATATCACACTGATCATATCACACAGATCAGATCATAGCACACTGATCATATCACACAGATCATATCATATCACACTGATCATATCACACAGATCATATCACACTGATCATATCACACAGATCAGATCATATCACACTGATCATATCACACAAATCATATCATATCACACAGATCAGATCATAGCACACTGATCATATCACACAAATCATATCATATCACACGATGAGCCCTGTTAGTAACCAGCACACTTCCATTTCCTCATGAGCTCAACCTCCATGAGCAGGGTAACGCTGTAGCACCAGCACCCTCTACAGGCAAAACAAGCACATTGCGGTCTGTGAGTAGAATGCCATCGTGTGTGTTTAAAGAGACCCTATGCAACTTTTTCATAGTCATAAAATCACTTAGAAATCATTGTTTTGCTTGACTGACCAGTTTTATCGAAAACAGTCACATTTCCTCCCGCCCCTAGTGTCCCTCTCCGCTATTAAAACCTTGCAACTTTCTGATAAACGATCGTTTGCTGTTTACATCTGGAAGTCAGAGACGCGAAAGGAACAAGAAGAACCACACTTGCAATTTATATATTTATATATAGCCTTTATATGTATAAATATACACGCTAAAGCTGTCGGGGAAGCTCTGCAGAGAAATATGCAAGCATAAAAAGAGCGAAAACGAAAAACGAAACCGAAACCAGAGATGAAATCGCCAATCCTGCATTATTCCTCTTTAACATTAGTGAGCACATTATGGTCTGTGAGAGTAGAATGCCATCGTGTGTGTATATCATTAATGAGGACATTATGGTCTGTGTGTAGAATGCCATCGTGTGTGTATAGCATTAATGAGCACATTATGGTCTGTGTGTGTATATCATTAATGAGGACATTATGGTCTGTGTGTGTATAACATTAGTGAGGACATTATGGTCTGTGAGAGTAGAATGCCATCGTGTGTGTATATCATTAATGAGGACATTATGGTCTGTGAGGGTAGAATGCCATCGTGTGTGTATATCATTAATGAGCACTGCTTCAGGGGGAAGATACAGTGGAACAAAAGTCCTGACACGTTTACTGCAATTGTTGTCTATTTTTTGCATGAAAAATGACTGAAGGCAGTGTCCTCTATAAGTGCTGCAACACATGCTAAGGTTGATTATAATGAAGAATATAAAATCATCTTTTGGAAATTGATCTTAATGCCTTAAATAAGAAAATTAGGAAATATCCAACCTTGAAGGACATACATTTTCTTTGTGAATGAACAATGTATCGTAAATAAATAAATGTTTTCCTTAAAATACATAGGAAGCAGACTGCAATTACATGGAAGCCATCTTGGCATGAAACTGCACCACAGAACTACAAAAATGGCATGAAACTGCATCACAGAACTACAAAAATGGCATGACAGTGCACCACAGAACTACAAAAATGGCATGACACTGCACCACAGAACTACAAAAAAGGCATGAAACTGCACCACAGAACTACAAAAATGGCAGCTGCAGTCTGAGAGCAGGACGCCATCAGAAGCACGACAATAAGCTTATTCGAGTTCGGATTCGGCTAACTTCGGCTGGCTTCATACGTCAACGTGAGCTCGAGTCTCACGGGGAGGAGCGAAAATCAGATGCAGATGGTCCCGAACACAAATTTGCCTGCGTGAGACCTCGCGGGAGATATCGCGGAATTTTGTGTGCATTAAATACAGTATAACTTTCATTCTTAAAATGAGCATGATGACTGACGAAAATAAATTGATATGATGTAGTTTAAATAAACCACTGTTGTCATACTGTTAACAGGCCTGCATTGTAGCACATTCATTAAATATTAAATAATATTAAATAGTGTTTTCCGTGTGTATAGAAGAAGGTATCCCTTCCATATCTGTTCATTTTAGTACATTCTAACGTTACGTTACATTACGTTTCTGTTTGCAGTCGACTGCATCCGACTGCGGCCGACTTGGCAAGTTGAGTGAGCCTATTCATTTCTCTGTTCAAAATGGAGATCGTTCACAGGAGACGTTAATGAAGCACATCTTTGTTCATAGTGACAATCAAATATTTTATTTCAAATGGATTGAATGGCTTTGAACTGACTCAGACGGACACACATGCAAACACTGAGAATGTTTGGGCACACTGCTTAACGTTAAAACTTTGGAACTTGGCCATATTTGTTCACGCTGCTTAACGTTAAAACTTTGGAACTTGGCCATATTTGTTCACGCTGCTTAACGTTAACACTTTGGAACTTGGCCATATTTGGGCACGCTGCTTAACGTTAACACTTTGGAACTTGGCCATATTTGGGCACGCTGCTTAACGTTAACACTTTGGAACTTGGCCATATTTGGGCACGTTGCTTAACGTTAACACTTTGGAACTTGGCCATATTTGGGCACGCTGCTTAACGTTAACACTTTGGAACTTGGCCATATTTGGGCACGCTGCTTAACGTTAACACTTTGGAACTTGGCCATATTTGGGCACGATGCTTAACGTTAACACTTTGGAACTTGGCCATATTTGGGCACGCTGCTTAATGTTAACACTTTGGAACTTGGCCATATTTGGGCACGCTGCTTAATGTTAACACTTTGGAACTTGGCCATATTTGGGCACGCTGCTTATTAACATTAACACTTTGGAACTTGGCCATATTTGGGCACACTGCTTAACGTTAACACTTTGGAACTTGGCCATATTTGGGCACGCTGCTTAACATGAACACTTTGGAACTTGGCCATATTTGGGCATGTGCTTAACGTTAACACTTTGGAACTTGGCCATGTTTGGGCACGTTGCTTAACATTAACACTTTGGAACTTGGCCATATTTGGGCACGCTGCTTAACATTAACACTTTGGAACTTGGCTGTAGTCCTTGGAGCTAAAGTCACAGCTGGACCTGTAGTGGAGTTAATGTCCCGTCTAGATTGGTGTGAACATCACGGCAGTTAATATGTCCCGTCTAGATTGGTGTGAACATCACGGCAGTTAATATGTCCCGTCTAGATTGGTGTGAACATCATGGCAGTTAATATGTCCCGTCTAGATTGGTGTGAACATCACGGCAGTTAATATGTCCCGTCTAGATTGGTGTGAACATCACGGCAGTTAATATATCCCGTCTAGATTGGTGTGAACATCACGGCAGTTAATATATCCCGTCTAGATTGGTGTGAACATCACGGCTAACACTCTTCTGTGACTGGTGTGGACATCACGGCTAACACTCTTCTGTGACTGGTGTGGACATCACGGCTAACACTCTTCTGTGACTGGTGTGGACATCACGGCTAACACTCTTCTGTGACTGGTGTGGACATCACGGCTAAAACTCTTCTGTGACTGGTGTGGACATCACGGCTAACACTCTTCTGTGACTGGTGTGGACATCACGGCTAACACTCTTCTGTGACTGGTGTGGACATCACGGCTAACACTCTTCTGTGACTGGTGTGGACATCACGGCTAACACTCTTCTGTGACTGGTGTGGACATCACGGCTAACACTCTTCTGTGACTGGTGTGGACATCACGGCTAAAACTCTTCTGTGACTGGTGTGGACATCACGGCTAACACTCTTCTGTGACTGGTGTGGACATCACGGCTAACACTCTTCTGTGACTGGTGTGGACATCACGGCTAACACTCTTCTGTGACTGGTGTGGACATCACGGCTAACACTCTTCTGTGACTGGTGTGGACATCACGGCTAACACTCTTCTGTGACTGGTGTGGACATCACGGCTAACACTCTTCTGTGACTGGTGTCGACATCACGGCTAACACTCTTCTGTGCCACCCAGGGTTATGCACATGCTATCATCACAGCTATCACTATCAGCGTGTCCATGCTGTGCTGCATCACTTCCTGTGTGGAGGGAGATTACGGCTGTGTCCAGAAGTCAAGCGTGCACGCTGGGTAGTACCTTCTTCCCAGTAGCGTATTAGTTAGCTTGCTCCTCAGTGTGCGTCCCTACCTACATTTGGACAGCACTACCTAGTTGGCGTCACCTGACTCGGGGAGGGGGGTGTGTTGACGATTTGCATGACGTGTGGAGCTTGACCTGCGCTGCGCAATGGATTATGGGATATCTGAGGCCAAAAAAGATGCATCGATGCACGCTTGGAAATCACACCAAACGAAGTACCCACTAGTGAGAGCGCTTGACTTTCGGACAGTCTATTCTGACGTAACTTCCGGAAAATGCACACTGCCCAGCGTGCACGCTTGACTTCTGGACACAGCCAACATGTCCATGCTGTGCTACATCACTTCCTGTGTGGAGGGAGATAACATGTCCATGCTGTGCTACGTCACTTCCTGTGTGGAGGGAGATAACATGTCCATGCTGTGCTACGTCACTTCCTGTGTGGAGGGGGTTAGAATGTCCATGCTGTGCTACATCACTTCCTGTGTGGAGGGGGTTAGAATGTCCATGCTGTGCTATATCACTTCCTGTGTGGAGGGGGTTAGCATGTCCATGCTGTGCTACGTCACTTCCTGTGTGGAGGGGGTTAGCATGTCCATGCTGTGCTACATCACTTCCTGTGTGGAGGGGGTTAGAATGTCCATGCTGTGCTATATCACTTCCTGTGTGGAGGGGGTTAGCATGTCCATGCTCAGGCCAGTCAATACTGCATGAAGGTTGTTGGGGTCGTCGCTGGTGTTGTGTGCTGCTGTATGAAGGTTGTTGGGGTCGTCGCTGGTGTATGAAGGTTGTTGGGGTCGTCGCTGGTGTTGTGTGCTGCTGCTGTATGAAGGCAGGTAGTAGGATGTTGTAGGTAGTATCATGAACTTTCATATTTCTCAGAAATTCAGACTTTTGATAGATGGAGCTATCCTAGCATAACCAACATAATTAACATGTAGATGGAGCTATCCTAGCATAACCAACATAATTAACATGTAGATGGAGCTAGCCTAGCATAACCAACATAATGAACATGTAGATGGAGCTATCCTAGCATAACCAACATAATGAACATGTAGATGGAGCTATCCTAGCATAACCAACATAATGAACATGTAGATGGAGCTATCTTAGCATAGCCCAGAACATTGGTAACTTGTTTAGGTTTGTGTCTGGTTGGTGCAGATGGCGTTGTCATGGGCTGGCGTTGTCATGGGCTGGCGTTGGCATGGGCAGGCGTTGTCATTGGCTGGCGTTGTCATGGGCTGGCGTTGTCATGGGCTGGCGTTGTCATGGGCAGGCGTTGTCATGGGCTGGCGTTGTCATGGGTTGGCGTTGGCATGGGCAGGCGTTGTCATGGGCTGGCGTTGTCACGGGCTGGCGTTGTCATGGGCTGGCGTTGGCATGGGCTGGCGTTGTCATGGGCTGGCGTTGGCATGGGCTGGCGTTGGCATGGGCTGGCGTTGTCATGGGCTGGCGTTGTCATGGGCAGGCGTTGGCATGGGCTGGCGTTGTCATGGACTGGCGTTGGCATGGGCAGGCGTTGTCATGGGCTGGCGTTGTCATGGGCAGGCGTCGCGTCTCCTACCTGCAGCCGCAGGCGGCCACGCGCATCTCCTCGTAGAGGTGTCGCACGGTGATGACGCCGTTCTCCTGGTACATGACGGTGATGGGGTCCAGCTTGGTGGGCTGGCGTTGTCATGGGCTGGCGTTGTCATGGGCTGGCGTTGGCGTTGTCATGGGCTGGCGTTGTCATGGGCTGGCGTTGTCATGGGGCTGGCGTCGCGTCTCCTACCTGCAGCCGCAGGCGGCCACGCGCATCTCCTCGTAGAGGTGTCGCACGGTGATGACGCCGTTCTCCTGGTACATGATGGTGATGGGGTCCAGTCGGGTGGGCACGCAGCAGGCCGTGTTGACGCAGAACATTATGAACTTGTTTAGGTTTGTGTCTGGTTGGTGCAGATGGCGTTGTCAACGGCTGGCGTTGTCATGGGCTGGCGTTGTCATGGGCTGGCGTTGTCACGGGCTGGCGTTGTCATGGGCTGGCGTCGCGTCTCCTACCTGCAGCCGCAGGCGGCTACGCGCATCTCCTCGTAGAGGTGTCGCACGGTGATGACGCCGTTCTCCTGGTACATGATGGTGATGGGGTCCAGTCGGGTGGGCACGCAGCAGGCCGTGCTGGCGTTGTCATGGGCTGGCGTTGGCGTTGTCATGGGCTGGCGTTGTCACGGGCTGGCGTTGTCATGGGCTGGCGTTGGCGTTGTCATGGGCTGGCGTTGTCACGGGCTGGCGTTGTCATGGGCTGGCGTTGGCGTTGTCATGGGCTGGCGTTGTCATGGGCAGGCGTTGTCATGGGCTGGCGTTGTCATGGGCTGGCGTTGTCATGGGCTGGCGTTGCGTCTCCTACCTGCAGCCGCAGGCGGCCACGCGCATCTCCTCGTAGAGGTGTCGCACGGTGATGACGCCGTTCTCCTGGTACATGATGGTGATGGGGTCCAGTCTGGTGGGCTGGCGTTGTCATGGGCTGGCGTTGTCATGGGCTGGCGTTGGCGTTGTCATGGGCTGGCGTTGTCATGGGCTGGCGTTGTCATGGGCTGGCGTTGTCACGTCTCCTACCTGCAGCCGCAGGCGGCCACGCGCATCTCCTCGTAGAGGTGTCGCACGGTGATGACGCCGTTCTCCTGGTACATGATGGTGATGGGGTCCAGTCTGGTGGGCTGGCGTTGTCATGGGCTGGCGTTGTCATGGGCTGGCGTTGGCGTTGTCATGGGCTGGCGTTGTCATGGGCTGGCGTTGTCATGGGCTGTCGTTGTCGCGTCTCCTACCTGCAGCCGCAGGCGGCCACGCGCATCTCCTCGTAGAGGTGTCGCACGGTGATGACGCCGTTCTCCTGGTACATGATGGTGATGGGGTCGAGTCGGGTGGGCACGCAGCAGGCCGCGTTGGCGCTGCCCGGGTGGCGCAGGCTCACCAGCGTCTGGATGACGGCGTGCTTGGAGGGCGTGACCTCGGCGGAGAGCGGGAACTGGCACGCGCCCACGCACTCGTACGCCTCGTACTCGGGCGGCGCCACGATCCACTCGTGCCAGCCGATGTCCTCGAAGCTGACGCGCAGCGACGCGCGGCGGCAGTAACCGCCGCTGCCGCTGCTCACCTGCCGCCGCCTCCTCCTCCTGCGGGCGCCAAGGGCATCGCCTGGAGACCTGGGCGTGTTGTGGGGCGACTGGAGGTCGTTGGGGTCGTCGCTGGCGTTGTGTGCGGGTGTGTTGTGGGGTGACTGAAGGTCGTTGGGGTCGTCGCTGGCGTTGTGTGCGGGTGTGTTGTGGGGTGACTGAAGGTCGTTGTGTGCAGGTGTGTTGTGGGGCGACTGAAGGTCGTTGGGGTCGTCTCTGGTGTTGTGGGGCGACTGAAGGTCGTAGGGGACGTCGCTGGTGTTGTGTGCAGGTGTGTTGTGGGGTGACTGAAGGTCGTTGTGTGCAGGTGTGTTGTGGGGTGACTGAAGGTCGTTGTGTGCAGGTGTGTTGTGGGGCGACTGAAGGTCGTTGGGGTCGTCTCTGGTGTTGTGGGGTGACTGAAGGTCGTTGGGGTCGTCGCTGGGGTTGTGGGGTGACTGAAGGTCGTTGGGGTCGTCTCTGGTGTTGTGGGGCGACTGAAGGTCGTTGGGGTCGTTGGGGTCGTCGCTGGTGTTGTGGGGTGACTGAAGGTCGTTGGGGTCGTCTCTGGTGTTGTGTGCAGGTGTGTTGTGGGGTGACTGAAGGTCGTTGTGAACAGGCGTGTTGTGGGGTGACTGAAGGTCGTTGGGGTTGTCTCTGGTGTTGTGGGGTGACTGAAGGTCGTTGGGGTCGTCGCTGGGGTTGTGGGGCGACTTAAGGTCATTGTGTGCAGGTGTGTTGTGGGGCGACTGAAGGTGGTTGGGGTCGTCGCTGGGGTTGTGGGGTGACTTAAGGTCATTGTGTGCAGGTGTATTGTGGGGCGTGTAATGGGGTGAGAGGTCACGGGGGTCATTGGCGGGGTCACTGGGTTCGTGGGCTCCGGAGAAGACGGCCTCGTCCTCATGACTGAGCATGTGCAGCAGCTCCTGCTGGGCGTCGTGGCGACGGCCGCGCTGGTCGTTGGAGAACACGATGAGGACGGCCGACGTGTTCCCCGTCACGCTGGAGCTCACCATCGCCGCCTCGGCCACGCCCCCACACACCTTGGCTCCGCCCCCACACGCCGCCCGCTGCACCTGCACCTCAAACTCCGCCTCCCCACGCCCACACGCCGCCCCCGAGCGCAGCGCCGCCGTCACATCAAACATCTCCCATGAGCCTCTGCTCCACGCCACCTCCCGCTCGTCCAGGAGCCGCGGAGATGATTGGTCCTTCTGCGGCAGTGCTGCTGCTAGCAGCTCCTCCCCTTCTGTCTGCTCAGTATCCACTGGCTGTGTGGTTCCGTGCGGTTCTGTCTGTGTGGTTCCGTGCGGTTCTGTCTGCTCAGTATCCACTGTCTGTGTGGTTCCGCGCCGTTCTGTCTGCTCAGTATCCACTGGCTGTGTGGTTCCTCGCGGTTCTGTCTGTGTGGTTCCGCGCGGTTCTGTCTGTGTGGTTCCGCGCGGTTCTGTCTGTGTGGTTCCGTGCCGTTCTCTCTGTGTGTTCTCCCCTCCATCTGGCTGTTGAGCCGGTTCTATGTGTTCTTTTAGTGGTTCTCCGTTCTTGTTGTCTGTTCTCTCTCGTCTCGGTTCCTCCTCTGTTCCCCCTCTGTCTCCTCTCTCCTCTGTCTGTTTTGTCTCTGTTCCGTGCTTCGGTTGTCTCGTGTTCCCTCTCAGCCTGTGTGGTTCTATGTGGTTCTCCATCTGGTAGACCCTGATGGTTGCCGCGGCGGTTCTGGAGGAGCAGGTGTGTGTTCTGGGCCCCGTGTGTGTGTACAGGCGGAGATGAGCCGCGCTGATCCGCTCGCTGGACGGAACCGAGATGTTGAACAGGAACCGAAGCCTCGACACCCCGCCCTCGGACTCCCATAGGCTCACGTCTGCAGCGACAACACACACACACACACACACACACACACACACACACACACACACACACACACACACACAC
>NW_026910769.1:77500-87500 GCF_963854185.1 Sardina pilchardus
AATAATAGAGTACCACATACGTGTGTGCATTCCAAAACGGTGCCACACAGAAACTACACGTAATCGAGCTAAAGAAAACAATCTGCAGAGCAAATAAAGTACATGATGTATACATTACAATACATGCATATGGGTTAAGGTTATGCACACCCATATGTATATGAATGTATACGGGTAAAGGTTTTGCACACCCATATGTATATGAATGTATACGGGCTAAGGTGATGCACACCCATATGTATATGAATGTATACGGGTTAAGGCTATGTACACCCATATGTATATGAATGTACTGTATAAGGGTAAAGGTTATGCACACCCATATGTATATGAATGTATACGGGTAAAGGTTACGCACACTTATATATATGAATGTATACAGGTAAAGGTTATGTACACTTATATATATATATGTAAATGCCTACGGATTAAGGTTATGTACATGGAATACTAATATATAAATGCACTCTGAGATATACTTAGCCAAAACACTGAGGACTTCATCTGAGAGCAGAAATCATAAAACTGATTGAATAGCCAACAGTCACCCCTCACCTCTGACCTCCGACCCCAAACACAGCCACCCCTAACCTCCGACCTCTGACCCCAAACACAGCCACCCCTCACCTCCGACCTCTGACCCCGAGAGAGGAGGTGAGATGAGAGGAGGAGAGAGAAGAAGGAGATTGGAGGAGATGAGAGGAGAGAGAAGAAGGAGATTGGAGGAGAAGAGAGGAGAGATGACAGGAGGAGAGAGAAGAAGGAGATTGGAGGGGAAGAGAGGAGGAGAGAAGAAGGAGAGAGGAGAGAGGAGAGGAGGAGAGATGAGCAGAAGAGCTATTGAGCTCCTGAGTAGCTACATCGTCCTACAGGCAAGTCCTGTCTCTTCCACTATGGGCCAGCAGGTGGCAGCACCAGCACGTGTGTGTGGCTCCAGTACTTCCTACATGCCATGCTGTTCAGCCAGCACACACACACACACACACACACTTCTCATGGAGCATCACCTGCCCTGGTTATAAGCACACCTGCCCTGGTTGGGTGTGAATTAGCATGTCAAAGTGCTTCAGGATTCATGGGTGTGTCGGAGAATAAAGTGTTTGTGTCGGAGGAGGAGAATAAAGTGTTTGCCCACGCGTTAGCATCACTACATATAGCCCTGAACACACGTTAGCCTCCTGTAGCATATAGCCCTGACCACACATTAGCCTCCTGTAGCATATAGCCCTGAACACACGTTAGCCTCCTGTAGCATATAGCCCTGAACACACGTTAGCATCACTACATGTAGCCCTGACCACGCGTTAGCCTCCTGTAGCATATAGCCCTGACCCCACGTTAGCCTCCTGTAGCATATAGCCCTGACCACACGTTAGCCTCCTGTAGCATATAGCCCTGAACACACGTTAGCCTCCTGTAGCATATAGCCCTGACCACACGTTAGCCTCCTGTAGCATATAGCCCTGAACACACGTTAGCCTCTGGCATATTCATGGGTTTCATCCGGTCCCTTTCCACAGGTGTATACAATCAAGCACCTTGATTATGAATGCAGCCTGCATGGTGCTTGATTAATACACCTGTGGAAAGGGACCTGATGAAACCCATGAATAGCCCATGATCGTGCTAAATCCACAGGGTTAGCTTAAGGTGACCAGACGTCCCGGTTTTCCTGGGACTGTCCCGAGTCCCGATGAAAGCCTAAACCCATGTAGAAACTAGCATAAAGCGTCCGACGTAGGCTATGATTTGTGTGCGTGTGATCGTGTGTCAGTCAATCGCAACAGTCAATCGCACAATCTTTGCATTATTTCAATGCCTTGTTTTAATGGCTAGCAGGTTATGCTACGACAATGCTGAAGAGAAAGTCATCATTCTCAATAACCTATTAGTCCGTGAGCCAGAGGGGTTGGTCGTTACCGAAATGGTGGCAAAGGCTACCATACCTTTTCTGAAAGCCTGGAATCTCAGCTTTACAATGATGTATAATGGACATCTGACAAGAGTAGCTGTTTAGAGTTATCACACATAATGTAAACTAAGGTTGAGAAAATAATATGGCTGAGTTTCGTTTTCAATTTTTTTCTTTCATGCTATGTGGATAATAGGTGAGGAATGTTTTGGAGTCAGTGCAGGCCCTAATCTCTGACTGAAAGTGCACAGAATTCGTGCATTTACACAGCAATATTTAAGAAATTTCTCGGGGGTGACACCCAAAAAAAAAGTTTCACCTGTCGCATGTTCACGTTACATTTGATCACGCACAAAGTGTCCCGGTTTTAGTTCAGAGAAATCTGGCCACCCTAGGTTAGCTTCACCTAACGGATGAGCATGCTAAATCCATGGGGTTAGCGGTTAGCTTCACCTAGCAAACGAGCGTGCTAAATCCATAGGGTTAGCGGTTAGCTTCACCTAGCAAATGATCGTGCTAAATCCATAGGGTTAGCTTCACCTAACGGATGAGCAGGCTAAATCCATGGGGTTAGCGGTTAGCTTCACCTAGCAAACGATCGTGCTAAATCCATAGGGTTAGCTTCACATAGCTGATGAGCGTGCTAAATCCATGGGGTTAGCTTCACATAGCTGATGAGCGTGCTAAATCCATAGGGTTAGCTTCACATAGCGGATGAGCGTGCTAAATCCATAGGGTTAGCTTCACATAGCTGATGAGCGTGCTAAATCCATAGGGTTAGCTTCACCTAGCAAACGAGCGTGCTAAATCCATAGGGTTAGCTTCAAATGAGAATTAGTGGGAGGCAACTTACAGCTCATTTATTTACAAAAATATTTCTGCCAGAAAATATGGCTATGATATGATATTTACATGTGATCATGAGGAGTCCACCTCTCCCTCTCTGTGTGTGTGTGTGTGTGAAGAGAAGCTAGTCTGCACAGACTACACAGATCCGATCCCATAGCGTCCAAACTCTCTGTGGAGCATCCCGTGTGTGTGTGTGTGTGTGTGTGTGTGTGTGTGTGTGTGTGTATGTGTATGTGTGTGTATCCCATAGTGTCCAAATTCTCTAGCCATCCCTGTGGTCAGCAGAAAAAGAATGTGTGTGTGTGTGAGTCAATCTGAAGTTCAACAAAGAAAGAAAACAACTTCAGGAGTTCAATAGAGAGAGAGAGAGTGTGTGTGTGTGTGTGAGGAGGAGTTCAATAGAGAGAGAGAGAGTGTGTGTGTGTGTGAGGAGGAGTTCAATAGGGTTTTAGTCTCCTGCATACAGTATTATGTGACCACCACTAGTCTCTAAAAAACACTGTACTGTGTGTGTGTGTGTGTGTGTGTGTGTGTGTGTGTCCTTGTAGTCTTTTGCAGCTCTGCCATGAGTTCTGCAGAGAGTTCTATCTGTTCTCCAGCGGTTCTCCAGTCCGGTTCTGGAGCTCACACACACACACACACACACACACACACACACACACAGCTGGTGGGTTCTAGAGCTCATCGGCAGGCGCAGGTCTGCACGGACATCCCCGGGAACACCTTCAGCACCAGGTTCTGGAGCTCACACACACACACACACACACACACACACACACACACACACACACACACACACACACACACACAGCTCATCGGCAGGCGCAGGTCTGCACGGACATCCCCGGGAACACCTTGAGCACCAGGTTCCGCTCCGGGTCCAGGTAGAGCACCGGGAGCGCGCTCATGTGCTCCGGAACACAGCAGGGCTCCGGAACGCCGGGAACGATCCCGACCGCACGCACGATACTCTGGATGGTGGCGTGGTTGGAGGGACGGACCACCTGGGGGGGGGGGAGGGCAGTTAGAGAGGGGCACTTACACACACACACACACACACACACACACACGATTCCACTTTACAAGTCACCTGGGGGGGGAGAGGGCCGTTAGAGAGGGGCACTTACACACACACACACACACACACACACACTTTATATACTTTATTCGATTCCACTTTACAAGTCAAGATACATTTGGAATCAAATCTCCTGAGTTTACAGGATGGAGGGACGGACCACCTGGGGGGGAGAGGGCAGTTAGAGAGGGGCACACACACACACACACACACACTTTATATACTTTATTCGATTCCACTTTACGTGTTTAAGTCAAGATACATTTGGAATCAAATCTCCTGAGTTTACAGGATCAAGGGTATTGGAAACATCGTCTCTTCCAAATAAACATGCTTCCTACAACTGCTGATATGGAACAGTATTTTAGAATAGAACAGAATAGAATATATACTTTTTTGATCCTGTGAGGGAAATTCAGTGAACACACAGCACACAGTGAACACACAGTGAGGTGAATCACACACTAACCCAGAGCAGTGAGCTGCCTGCCCAACCAGCGGCGCTCGGGGAGCAGTGAGGGGTTAGGTGCCTTGCTCAAGGGCACTTCAGCCGTGGACTGGTCGGGGATCGAACCGGCAACCCTCCGGTTACAAGCCTGAAGCCCTAACCAGTAGACCTATGTACATGACCTAGGCTACCAAACACTAACACAATGAGCTGGCATTTGTATCCTAGGTTCTCAATGACAGAAATCAAAGGCTGGTATTTAAGGGTTTTGGCACACTATCTTCCATAAATAGATCAAAAGCTCATGACACTTCAAATATTTTAACTGTTTTAGCACTCTGAGAAATGATGATAATGTCCGGTGTGTTTGCAATTCCCTAGACGGTTTTTGCAGGTGAATTAAACCATTCAGAGTGGACAGTGGTGTGTTTGTAGATCTGCTCTTCCTCTGTGCGTGGGATCTGAGCAGCTATGAGGTCCACAAGTCTGTCATGTCTGGCAATATACAGCCCTTTAAGAGAGCTACAGCTGTTCATGATGTGGGCTACTGACTCCAGATGTTGGGGGGGGTCATGCAGCATACAGAGGGGTGAATGGTTGGAGGGAAACCATAGTGAGAGGTTGTACTTTGTGGGGAGAACCTGAACGCGGGCTTTTACACAATAGGTGAGGATGTCCTCTCCAATGATGGCATTACTGTAACACACACACACACACACACACACACACACACACACACACACACCAGCTCAATAGTTTGGACTCGGCCTTGTCCACACCTCTACTCTTATAGTTTGGGCCTAAAGAAATAAACTTCTTTAAACCCAGGAGGGTTACCGGTTTGATCCCTGACCAGTCCACGGCTGGTGCCTTTGACCCTTGAGCAAGGCACCTGACCCCTCACACACACTCACACGCCTAACACACACACACACACACACACACACACACACACACACACACACACACACACAGCCAGGTGGGGGAGATGGGGACTAAGGCCAAGACCAAGTGCTGTCCCTGTTCGAGGGTCTGACTTCAGGACACAAGTTTCCGTCCTCATCAAGTTACACTTTTAGGTCACTTCCTAGCCACAACACTTCCTAGCCACAACACTTCCTAGCCACAACACTTCCCAGCCACAACACTTCCTAGCCACAACACTTCCTAGCCACAACACTTAGGTCACTTCCCAGCCACAACACTTCCTAGCCACAACACTTCCTAGCCACAACACTTCCTAGCCACAACACTTAGGTCACTTCCTAGCCACAACACTTCCTAGCCACAACACTTAGGTCACTTCCTAGCCACAACACTTCCTAGCCACAACACTTAGGTCACTTCCTACTGTAGCCACAACACTTCCTAGCCACAACACTTAGGTCACTTCCTAGCCACAACACTTAGGTCACTTCCTACTGTAGCCACAACACTTCCTAGCCACAACACTTAGGTCACTTCCTACTGTAGCCACAACACTTACAGTATGTCACTTCCTAGCCACAACACTTAGCTCACTTCCTAGCCACAACACTTAGGTCACTTCCTAGCCACAACACTTCCTAGCCACAACACTTAGGTCACTTCCTACTGTAGCCACAACACTTCCCAGCCACAACACTTCCTAGCCACAACACTTCCCAGCCACAACACTTCCCAGCCACAACACTTCCTAGCCACAACACTTCCCAGCCACAACACTTCCTAGCCACAACACTTCCTAGCCACAACACTTAGGTCACTTCCCAGCCACAACACTTCCTAGCCACAACACTTAGGTCACTTCCCAGCCACAACACTTCCTAGCCACAACACTTAGGTCACTTCCCAGCCACAACACTTCCTAGCCACAACACTTAGGTCACTTCCCAGCCACAACACTTCCTAGCCACAACACTTAGCTCACTTCCTAGCCACAACACTTAGGTCACTTCCCAGCCACAACACTTCCTAGCCACAACACTTAGCTCACTTCCTAGCCACAACACTTAGGTCACTTCCCAGCCACAACACTTCCTAGCCACAACACTTAGCTCACTTCCTAGCCACAACACTTAGGTCACTTCCTAGCCACAACACTTAGGTCACTTCCTACTGTAGCCACAACACTTACAGTATGTCACTTCCTAGCCACAACACTTAGCTCACTTCCTAGCCACAACACTTAGCTCACTTCCTAGCCACAACACTTAGGTCACTTCCTAGCCACAACACTTCCTAGCCACAACACTTCCTAGCCACAACACTTAGGTCACTTCCTACTGTAGCCACAACACTTCGGTCACTTCCTACTGTAGCCACAACACTTAGGTCACTTCCTAGCCACAGCAGTTCCTAGCCACAACACTTAGGTCACTTCCTAGCCACAACACTTATCTCACTTCCTACTGTAGCCACAACACTTATGTCACTTCCTAGCCACAACACTTAGGTCACTTCCTACTGTAGCCACAACACTTAGGTCACTTCCTAACCACAACACTTCCTAGCCACAACACTTAGGTCACTTCCTACTGTAGCCACAACACTTATGTCACTTCCTAGCCACAACACTTAGGTCACTTCCTAGCCCCAACACTTCCTAGCCACAACACTTAGGTCACTTTCTAGCCACAACACTTATGTCACTTCCTAGCCACAACACTTAGGTCACTTCCTAGCCACAACACTTAGGTCACTTCCTAGCCACAACACTTAGGTCACTTCCTAGCCACAACACTTCCTAGCCACAACACTTAGGTCACTACCTGCTGTAGCCACAACCCTTATGTCACTTCCTACTGTAGCCACAACACTTAGGTCACTTTCTAGCCACAACACTTAGGTCACTTCCTAGCCACAACACTTAGGTCACTTCCTAGCCACAACACTTCCTAGCCACAACACTTAGGTCACTTCCTGCTGTAGCCACAACCCTTATGTCACTTCCTACTGTAGCCACAACACTTAGGTCACTTTCTAGCCACAACACTTAGGTCACTTCCTAGCGTGTTCTCTATTAGAACAGTGCAGTCTATGTTGTGTTCCATATTAGAACAGTGAGGTGTGTGGGGTGTTCCATATTAGAACAGTGCAGCGTGTGGGATGTTCCGTGTTAGAACAGCGCGGCGTGTGGGGGGTGTTCTGTTCTCACCTTGGGGACAGGGAACCGGCACGTCCCGGCGCAGTAGAAGGCCTCGTAGGCCTTGGGCTCGAGAACCCACTCGCTCCAGCCGACGTCGGCGAAGTCCACCCTGAGGTAGCGGCGGGAACACACACGCGGCTCGTTCCCCTGACGACGCCGCGCCCGCTTCATCGTGCGCTCGTCGAACCGCAGCTCCCGCTCCCGAGACCCCCCCCCCGCACCCTGTCCACCCGGGGGGGCGTGTGTGTGTGAGTGTGTGTGGGGGGGGTGTGTGTGTGAGTGTGTGTGGGGGGGGTGTGTGTGGGGGGGGTGTGTGTGTGAGTGTGTGTGGGGGGGGTGTGTGTGTGAGTCTGTGTGGGGGGGGTGTGTGTGTGAGTGTGTGTGGGGTGCGTGTGGACGGGGCGCTTGGGCTTTGAGAGGGAAGTAGGTGTTCTCCCAGAGTTCTCTGCTCTTGGGCTCTGTGTGCTGGAGGTTCCGCAGCAAGTTGTTCTGCAGATGTTCCGTGCTCTTGGGTTCTATGTGCTGGAGGTCCGGCAGCAGGTTGTTCTGCAGACGTTCCGTGGGGTGTTCGGCGGCACGTCTGGGCCGGTTCTGGTTCTGGTTCTGGTTGTGGTTGTGGTTCTGGTTCTGGTTCTGGTTCTGGTTCTGGTTGAAGAGGCCGTACCGCTGCAGAGTGGCGGCGACGCTGTTGGGTTCTCCGATGGAGCGGTCGTCTGTGAACACCAGCAGGTGCGGCCGCACGGACTCCGCCTTTGACCCCGCCCCCGACCTCCGTTGCTCGGCGACGGCGTCCGTGTGGAACTCGGCGGTCAGCAGCACGAGTGCGTCGGCGCGCGCCTGACGGAGGGGGGCGGAGACGTTGCGCTGCAGCCAGTTGCCGTGGCGATGGGGGCGGGGGCGGGGGGGCAGCGGGTACGAGGCCAGGCGGGAGGAGGACGCCGCGTTAGAGGCCACGCCCCCTCCTCTCAGCACCAGTCGCCGTGGAGACGAGGCTGTCACCGGGCGACAGGACGACGGCCCGTCGCGCGGGCGACGGCAGCTCCAGGGCTCGGGGAACGCTCGCGGAGGCTCCAGGAAGTGCAGCGTTGCCGCGACAACGACCTCTGACTCTGGGATGGAGGTCAGGTTAAACTGGAACAAGAGTCTGTTGTTGGAGGACACTGAGGAGACAAAGCCGTTAAAAATGTTATGTGGAAATCTGCTTTTATGAGACGAAAACAAAATACCCTCGCAAGACAAACTGTTCCCCTCATAATGTTGGTGTTAAAACTTCATTTTCAAAAATGACGGTAATTTTAATTTTACAAAACCATGAAATTGCCTTCAACCCCATAAAACAACCTTGTAAACAACACATTTTTTGCATTCTCAATTACACACACACGGCGTTCGGTTGTTTAACGAGTGGGGCTATTAAAAGACAAACACGGCTCCCGGATCTGCGCGAGGCATATGGAAATGTTTAAGAGAAGCCCCTCGTGCCCCGAATGCCGTTACACTGAGGGATGTTGTCTCGCGAACTGGAAACTTTACAAACCGAGCCTTTCTGATAAACGGCGCGCGAGTTTGTAGGCAGAGCATTTGTGTCTCCCAAGAGCGGAGTTTAGACACTTTTGTTGGACTAAAGCCTTCATCCGTAGGGCGCACGAGAGCTACACGAAGAGTTGAGGGTAGAATTTTTTGAGTGTTAAGTACGTGTCGCTCACTTTGCTCTGTTCCACAGCCACAGCCACAGCCACAGCCACACAGCCACACACACACACTCACACACACACACACACACACACACACACACACACACACATTGATAACTGACAGACTGAACCAGCCCTATGCACGCGCTCATGGTGTGAATTTCCCGTTGTGGCTCTCGTGCTGGCAGGCTGTTTTGGGCCATGATGACCCTACTTTCCATCCACGAGCGAACTCCCTGCCAGTCCGCCGCCCGACTCTGATAGCACTTCGCATCTGTTGCGTGCGCTACTCTCCTGCCCGTAGTGTGATTTTAAAGTCGATTGTTTTGAAATAACGGCGCACGCAGACCCGTCACAGCGGATCACTCACCCGGGAGAGCTCTGAAGCTCCTCACGGTATTTCCGTCGCGGTGGCGGTGCTCCTTGGTGTATCGGTCGTACGTTTTGTACATATTTATGGTGACCACATCCTGCGGGTTCCTCTCAAACGCGGCGCGGTCCAAGGCGCGTTCGCTGGGTGACCCGTGTGTCTCTCCGCCCGGCGTCGACGCGTCCACCAGCGCGCATATACGCGTGTCAACATAGAGAAGCAGATGCAGCAGCGCGCACAGGTACGAACCCGCCATGGTCTCGTGCTCCATCAACAGCTGGAGAGAAACGTCGCGTGTTCAACCGGTGTCGACTCTGTCGGTAAGAGACGCGTGGGTCGCGTGTCGGATGGGCTAGTCCTGCCGCTGTGCTCCGCTCGCTCTGGCGTCTCCGTTGCTCTGTAGATCTCGCGGCGTATACACTTGTCTCCACATGCAGCCGGCGGGCGCGGAGCTCGAGCGGATGACAGATGGTGACGCTCTCGGCCGCCAGCCAACGGGATCCGAGACGCGAGACCACTCGG
>NW_026910769.1:100000-105000 GCF_963854185.1 Sardina pilchardus
AAAATAAATGTATTACAAGTTTTCTTGTAATGTTTGAATATGCAAATTAGGTATGATGTAATTAAATTAACGCATAAACGCATAAACGCATAAACGTATAAACGTAAAAAGATCAAATCTGAACATTGGATAAAGCCAGTTTCAATTTTTTTCTTTTCATTTTGTTGACATAAGAGATTAAAAGTATTTTAGAGAGGGAACTAGAAATGCAATTCCAAGGAATTACCAGTGCATGAAAATGCAAAAAAATGTAGATATGGCTACTAAGGTGTAGCTAGGGTAAACATGGTGGTTGCATAGTTTAAAGAGAGTTGATAGTGTTAAGGTAGACATTTTAAAGCTTAAACATTCCTGTTCTAACTTAACTAATAATTTCTAACAGGTATTCTAAAATGTTAACTATGCTAACAATGCTAACCAGGTTGATAAGTTAACTTAGCTGATGATTTCTAGCAGTAATGCTAAAAAATGCTAACTATGCTAACATTGCTAACTATGTTAACTATGCTAACCACGTTGATTAGCTAACTTAGCTAATCATTTTAGCAGTTGTGTTAAAAATGCTAACTATGTTAACAATGCTAACAATGCTAACCAGGTTGATGAGCTAACTTAGCTAATCATTTTTAGCAGTTATGTTAAAAATGCTAACTATGTTAACAATGCTAACTGTGCTAACCATGCTAACAATGCTAACTTGCTAGTGAGGACTTTTATTTTGAAACAGTAGTTGCTAGGGTATCCATGGTGCCCACTATCAAGAATAAAGAAGTTACTGTAGTATAATCATGTTGGTTGCTATGGAAACTGTCAAAAACGCTTAATTTTAATGGTTGCTATGTTGGTTGCTAGGTACATGGAGGATTCATTTAGTTGACTGGAGGCATAGTTGATGATAAATGACAGTTGGAATGGTTGAACAGTTAAATAGTTGAGTAGTTTCAGTGGTTAAATGATTTAATAGTGTATTATTGCAGTGAGGACTTTTATTTTGAAACAGTTGTGGACAGAGGAAACAGTTAACAGGATATGTAGTCTTCACAGAGAGATTGTATGCTTAAAGCCTGAGAGAGAGAGGGCTGCTGCAGGTGGGGCTGGCCACCTGGCATAAGATTCTAATTGCTCAACGACCCGATTGTGATGTCATAGAGGCCAATGTTAAGTCTATGGGGAAATTTTTAATAGTTTTTAATTTATAGTTCAAAAAGTATAAAAGTTACAAAGTTGAAAAGTCATAGCAACCCGATCCATTAGAATACCTACGTTACAAAGTTTGAATGAAGTTTCTAAGTTAAACGGTTGAAGAGAAATTGCGGTTAGAAAAAGCTGTCAGCGGAATAATAATAAAGAAAATAATAAGAAGACTAGGAAGAACAGTACAGTGCATTTTCATGCACTGTAATTATGGATATCTCATTTAGTTATTCAGTAAATCAGAAAATACTATACCAGCCTTTAAAAAATCAATTTTCGCCATGTTTTTTGGAATAAAATGTCATGTAAATCAGGCTAAGAATCATATATCAACAAACCCCTCTGCAAAAACCTTCTAAACATGGTTAGGTATAAGACTGAAAAGTTTGGTATATGTAGATGCTTGTGAAGTGGAGATTTTGTTCTCCGAGTGAGAGAGGAAACTCATCCATATCCGCCTTATATTCAACACATTGGACAAGAAAGGCTTAATATACAAAATTGCCCAAGGGCACCGGGCACCCTCTTAAATCTTAAAGAGGTACACTTACTCTACTAGATTCAGCAAAAAAAAAACTTTAACCGACAAAAGTGAAGTGTTTCTTTAAGGTTCTCGTGAGCTTTTGGCAGACCAGACCAGTCACTAAGCCATGGGGTCAGGTTGCAACCAACCCAGGTCAGACCTGGTTTTGTCGGTTAAAGTTTTTTTTTTTTGCTGAATCTAGTAGAGTAGGTGCAATACAGTGGTGGGAAGTGGGCACAAATGAAGGTGTTTTGCTACAATTATACTTATAATTCAAATATTGAGGTGAAGAAAAAAATGGAGAAGGGCATAAGGGACTTGGAGAGGGAGGTGGGAGGTGGGTAACACAGGGCTGGGTAATGACTTCACTGGGAAAAGGGATGAACTGAAGTCCCTCTTGCAGGAGAGGGTAAAAAGGGCGTAAAAGAATATCCTCAATAAGTGACATGGATGCTGCCTACTTTTTTCAATTTGGAGAGGAGGGCTGTGCAGCAGAAGCGTATGTGTTTCTTGAGACAGAATGATGGAACATTGGAGGGGCTGAACATCAGTGGTGTGCCCGTTTCTACGTGTCTGTCTTGAAGGCGTGGCAATCTTGTTTCAAGGTTGATCTGAAACTGGTGCTTTGTTGTCAGATCCAGTTGACAATCGCAAGAGGGCTGTCAGCTTTTATGCCAAACTCTATACTAGTGAGTATAGAGAGGACATAGTTGCTGAGCAGAGATGTTTTGAGGGGCTTCCACAAATATCAGCTGCTTCAAATGAGATGCTCTGTGGGGTGATGACCCTTGAAGAGGTGCACAAGGCGCTCCAACGCATGGAGAGTGGGAAAGTGCCAGGGCTGGATGGACTCCCAATACACTTTTATAAGTCCTTCTGGACTGATTTGAAGGAGGATTTGCTTGAGGTACTCAATGACAGTTTAGCCAGAGGGCTGATGCCGGTGAGTTGCCGTGGAGCTGTCCTTACCCTTCTGCCTAAACACGTGATCTAACATGTAACAGTAATGCAATGTCTGAAATATGTCCTTACCCTTCTGCCTAAAAAGGGAGATCTCAGTGGTCCTTACCCTTCTGCCTAAAGAGGGAGATCTCAGTGGTCCTGATCTCAGTGGTCCTTACCCTTCTGCCTAAAGAGGGAGATCTCAGTGGTCCTTCCCCTTCTGCCTAAAAAGGGAGATCTCAGTGGTCCTTACCCTTCTGCCTAAAGAGGGAGATCTCAGCTGTCCTAACCCTTCTGCCTAAAGAGGGAGATCTCAGTGACAAAAAGTCGTGACGCCCAGAGTCTTTGCATGCAGACCAAAAAGACTTGAAATGGAGACCTGTGGCTATTGCTCACGCCTCCTGGTGCCAGTTAGAAGGCGCACAGCTGAATTTTGGACCAACTGCAGGCGTCTTGAGTGAGGATTGGGGAGGCCAAGGTAAAGGGAGTTGCAATAATCCAGCCGTATTGTAATAAAGGCGTGGATAACTTTCTCAAGGTCGTTGTGAGATAGGAAGGATTTGAGGCGGGAGATCATTCTGAGCTGGTAAAAACAGTGCTGATCTGTTTGTCAAGGCACAGTTCAGAATCAAGGATGATCCCCAGGTTCCTAGCATGGGATTTGACAGATGGGGTGAGATGACCTAGGTTTTGCTCTGCAGTGCATCTTGCCTTGGGAGGACCAAAAATGATGATTTCAGTCTTATCACTATTCAGCTGGAGGAAGTTGTTGGCCATCCAACTTTTGATGTCTTCAAGGCAGACCAGGAGTGATTGTATGGAGTCCCTAGATTTTAGAGGCAAGTACAGCTGAGAGTCATCCGCATAAAGGTGAAAAGAGATGTTATGCTTTCTAATGATGTCACCCAGCGGGAGCATGTACAGGCTGAAGAGCATAGGACCCAAGATGGACCCCTGGGGGACCCCATACGAGACAGGAGCAGATGAGGAGAACTGACCAATGGGCACAGAAAAAGTCCTATGTGTGAGATATTCCTAGATGCCATTGAACCTCTTTCTTTGTATGGAATGTGTGGTAGTGTGTTTTATAATGTTTGTGTTAAAATGTTTCATCTGAAAGGTTTAAAACAGAAGGTTGACACTCCTTGGCGCTCCTTGGTGTTATTGAGGTAAAACCAGAGTGGAGAGCACTGTACAAGCCAGCGTTAGCTAAAAGAATTGGGGACCTGCGATGGCGAATATGGAATTATAGCTGTGAATGCTTTTATTTTTGTTTTAAACCGTGAAACAAGTCAAAATTGTCCATTTTATTTGGAGAGAGAAACAGTTTTTCATGCTTTTATGCATTGTTCAAGATTGGTGGACTTGTTTAATTGAAGAGACTGATTGTTTCAGTGAGACATTTTCAGAAAATACTTTTATTTTTGGTTTTCATTACATCCACAAACGGCAGAATTGTTGAATTTGTGTCAATTTGTGTCAATTGATGAATTTCATTCTAGGTCAAGCTAAGATGGCTATCTATTATAGCAGAAAGACTGAAATTGAAAATGGGCCAAATCAGGAAATGACAATGTTTTTTGCAGCTCTGATTAAATCTAGATTGCAAATAGACTTTCACTTTTACAAAGCAACTGAACATGTCCAATGTTTCAAAGTATTTGGTGTGTAAATGGAGTTGTTCTCTCTCTCCTGTCTAGACTCCCTCTCTCTCTCTCTCTCTCTCTCTCTCTCCCTCTTTCTCTCCTCTGTCTAGACTCCCTCGCTCTCGCTCTCTCTCTCTCTCTCTCTCTCTCTCTCCTCTGTCTAGACTCCCTCACTCTCCCTCTTCCTCTCTCTCTCTCCCTCTTTCTCTCCTCTGTCTAGACTCCCTCACTCTCCCTCTCTCTCTCTCTCTCTCTCTCTCTCTCTCCTCTGTCTAGACTCCCTCACTCTCCCTCTTCCTCTCTCTCTCTCCCTCTTTCTCTCCTCTGTCTAGACTCCCTCACTCTCCCTCTCCCTCTCTCTCTCCCTCTTTCTCTCCTCTGTCTAGACTCCCTCACTCTCCCTCTCTCTCTCTCTCTCTCTCTCTCCTGTCTAGACTCCCTCTCTCTCTCTCTCTCTCTCTCTCTCCTCTGTCTAGACTCCCTCACTCTCCCTCTTCCTCTCTCTCTCCCTCTCTCCCTCTTTCTCTCTCTCTCTCCCTCTCTCCCTCTTTCTCTCTCTCTCTCCCTCTCTCTCTCTCTCTCTCTCTCTCTCTCCCTCCCTCTTTCTCTCCTCTGTCTAGACTCCCTCACTCTCCCTCTTCCTCTCTCTCTCCCTCTCTCCCTCTTTCTCTCTCTCTCTCCCACTCTCTCTCTCT